>NC_028643.1:75788983-75799203 GCF_001406875.1 Solanum pennellii | reverse complement strand
TATATATGGTTTTGCTGTTCAAATAATGGGCGCTTGACCACTCATAACCTTCGTTATCTTTAACCATCGTATTATTAGGTCCAGTGATAAAGTCAGAATTTTGACTAAGAGATTCAAAATCTAAAAAAGTAGACATACAAATTAGTCGAAGGGGGTTCGACATCTATTATACACATAAAAAAATTACTTTAATCACACATAAATAATATAATTTTTCGTCGAACGAGATTTAGATGAATCCCTAAAAACAACGCTAAAATATATGTAATTAAACTCAATCTTCAATACACAATAGAAAAAAAAAAGAAAGAGAAGTGAAAAGAAGATTAAGATGAGAAATATTATTGCACATACAATATGGATTGGATGATATTAGAAGAAATTAAAAACTTTTGATCAATCGCATGCGTCGATACTTTCTCATGCACTCTCATAGCCATCACCGCGGAAACTACTCCCACCTTCTCCACTATAGTTATCGTCTCCACCATCTTCCTCTCCTCCGTCAGCACTACCATATCCATCATCACCATCACCATCAGCATCGTCAGACTCATAGCCTCTATCAACCCCGTTAACACTATCATTAACGGAGTTATTCTCACCATAGTAAATACCCTCATCATGACTAATATATCCGATATCATCATCATCATCATCATAATCATCGTCATTTGGATAGACAACTTTAGTGGTGGACTCTCCTAAAGCAATTGAATGTGTTGCACTTTTTTGTGTGTACGTATAATATTTATCATCATCTTCAACATCAGATAAATCGGGATCTAGTGGAGGTGAATGAGGAAAGCTCCAATCACGCCTTATACTTCCATCTTTTTCGAAGCCTCCGCTACATAAACAAGAGAAAAGGGATGTCATGTTGATTGTTGAGTTCTAATTTAATTGTAAGAAGGATAATTAACATTATTAAGTAGAACTAAGTATGATTAAAATAATATCGGAACTTATCAAGTTGTTTAATTAAAATACTAATAAATGTGCAAATAATGGGGAGATTTTTTAATTTGTATTTGGTGAACTAGTTAAGCCCCACGGAGTTTGTTTATAATTTTATGATTTTTATAAAATTAGAGTGGTTGAAAGATGAAAACTACTCAAGTAGAAAACAATATAATACCGAAGCTGGAAAATTTTATTTTATATACAGAAAAAGGAATTTAAATTTTAGTCAAAAAAATAGTACTACTTAAATATTTTGGCAAATATAACACATTGAATAAGTTCAACCACATTTTATCAGCAACTTGTCATCAATTTTCTGTCACATGAGCTGGAATATATCATATTTACTTCTCGACTTTAACTTATATATATTGATTGATAATGTAAACGTGTATATAAACAGGAGATAATAATAATTGTTACAACATGTATAAAAATAACTTGTTCGTTCAAAAAAATCATAATCAAATGGAGGAGTAATTAATTCTTTCATGGGAAATAAAAAGAAATTAAACTAAAACATTTTGTACAAATCACATAACATATAATTACATGAATTTCTCACCAAAATAACAACATCATGTTTTTCTTTTGGTTTTCCCATCCATTGGAGCTCTGACTAAATCCGAATCGTACACTGCAGGACCTATTCGAGAGTGGCACTCTCAACAAAATTTTCTCCATACCGGGAGCTCTAACCCGAGTCCTCGGTGGGGCACCACAATTCATGTTGGTGAATACAAAACATCATGTTACACAAAAGGATAACCAGAACAGAACATCAAAACAAATACAGTAGGAATTCAGCTACTGTATTGACTGTTTCTTGCTGTAACACTCTCTATATGTGCTTCACCTCCATGTACAAGAGTCGATTCTCTCTTTCAACAGTACACCCGAATGCAAAATCTATGTTGAGAAACCAATTTGCCTTGTTACAGAAGTCGTGATTACTTTTACCTGCAAGTGGTTGTTTCGAGGATGCCTTAGGACGGCTGATAAAGGCCTAACATATGTCCATCCACACACCTCAAAGCAGGACCATATACAGTATGCGATAGGTCAGTTTCATCAACATAAATGCTGAATGCAGAACAAAATTCTGAATCGATGTGTAAATAACGAGCATAAACCAATGCTGGTCAACAATTTTGAAAGCAACCTTAAGAAAATTTTGGTTACCTTTTCATATTTGATGGGGCCATCCAACTCGGCACCTAAAGCCAATAGTTTGGTCACCGAATTGTTTATATCAACAACTGTAAAGGATAGGAGCGATGAGTATCCCTTCTGCACAACAATGTCACTTTGAAACTAAAGTTAGCAGCTAACCAGTTGTATGACGTTCAATAATAACAACATCAAAAACAGAAACAAGTGACCAATTGATATGTAAGAATCAGTAGGCAAAGACAGACAATTGTCATAGTTTATGCCTAATTGAGATGCAGACAAAAACTTGAAGCAACCGCACGCAACATTGGGAAGGCTATTAAATCAAGCAACGACAAAAAATGCAGCTAAATACAAACCACAGAATACAGTAAGCGAAGGGCATCAAGCTAGGCTTACCATGTGTCGGAAAGCAAACAAAACAGAACTCTACACTAAGCAGCACATCTAGGACTGGCAAGGTGATGCAGTAACAGTTAAGGTTTATAACAGCTCGACCTTAGCTTGATAAGTACTAACTCTTTCAAACAACAAATCATCCTTGTATGCAATTGTTGACACCCAATTTTGACATCGAGCTTCGTAAGTTTTCCAAATTATTTAAATTAATTAGTTTTATAAATTTTGCGAATATAATAATATAATGAATTTTATGTTGCGTCGGTTACTTTTAGCATAACTTTAGATAGTATATATATTAACATAGTTAGGTATACAAATGGTATATTTTATGATTATTCGAAAACCATCTCAAAATATTTTAATTTTAGTAGGCATCCTATCTTGGTTTAAATTATAATTATACTTTGAAGCACTATTTTATAATTATATTACTAAAAAAAAAAGGGGAGCTCGTTGATTAATTAATACAAATTCATTTCTTATTTAAAGTTTAACCAATTTTTGATTTCATTTTTCATTTTTTATTTAACTAAAATTGGCCATCTCTTGAATTTAACTCTTTTTCCCTTTTAATTCATTTTTGAAGAACCAAGTTTGGGCCCCTTCCTTTATTCTTATTAGCCCACTTCAAATCTTTGCCTACCCAGCCCACTTCAACTCTTTTATTCCCAGGCGGCCCAAATTAAGTCCTCCATTCCCAATTTCAGCCCACCTTGTTCTTCAACTCCCAGGCCCAAACGTTTTTTTCAGAAGCCCACCCTTTCAAACAACCCTCCAACTTAGAATTCCCAGGCCCAAACAAATAACCCAACCCACTAAATTAAATCCAACCCAATCCCCGTTCCCGTTTGACCCGACCCGTTTTCCCTTTCCCCTTTCTTCCTCTTCACACACCCAAAACCCCCAGCGGAGTCGCCATTCTGTTTTATCGAAAAATAATTCGAAAAAGAGTTTGCTTTGTTTTAAAGACATTTTCGACATTTTAGGAGTCGCCACTTAATTTTTTGAGAAAAATTAAGAAAAACTTGTTTTCAAATAATTAAACAGGAGATCGTTTGAAAACTTTTAAGGGTTCGGGATTCCTATTAGCGTCTTAGGAAGGTGTTGAAAGCACCTAAGACGCTCCGCTAACTACGGTTTTCCGGCGATTAACATCTTGACTATTTTTGTTTGAAATTTGCGAATTTTTGTTTAAGGTTAAAGTTCTTAAATCCAAACGAACTTGCGAATTTGAAATTGAACTTATTAGAGTTTTAGACAAATTTACAAATTGAAATATTTATCATTTTGAAATTCCATTTTAGTTTTAAGGTTTGATAAAAATAAAAGGCGTTCGACGGGGTTTGGGAGTTTCTAATCCTAACTAACGACATTCAAGCAAACATGTAAAACGAATAGTAAAGAGAGAGAGAGAGAGAGAGATTTTTGGGTCCAAATTCGGGTTCTGTTCGCCTTGACCGAATTTTGAACCCACCTGGTTTTGGGTTTTTTAACCCATTTTTTTCACCTGTCCTAGTCTAAACAAACAAAATAAAATACAAGAAAATAAAAATAACGAGGGCTTATGCCCATTACAAAATAAATAAAATAAGGAAATCTTCTAATCCCCTTTTGGATTTCTTCATCTTCAAGGAATCGGGATTGACATTTGACTCTCATATCAGCTATCTGCCGCATCAGTTGCGCAATTAGCTCATTTTGTTCTGCCACGGTGGGCTGAGCCACCACAACATCTGTGAGGCTAACTTCATCATTGTTGTCTCCCATGGCTGTGTTTCCTCTGTCTGAGTTTGGTCCGGAGAAGGAATCTGCAGGACCTTTTGATCTGGTGAAGTAGGGGTGATCTGCCAGCTTTTATCGACACAGATCAGTTAAAGGTACCTGAGAAGCGAAACAACTCAAAGGCAAATTTGTTAGTGCATGTTCGGAGTACAAAATGCATAATATCACACAGAAGCAGATAAACACACAAGTCGCTTTGTTTGAGGACATTTTAACCCACGAATGAGGACGGAAATATATTTTGAACAAACACGAATTTGTTTGTTTAACGCTATATCGGGAAGGTTGAATCACGTTGAGCTATGGTTTTCTTGCAGCTGCTTTTCGATGCCCGTTGATCTTATCTTCATATCTTCGTAACACGGAGGAGAATGAAAATTTTCAGCGACAGGGCCGGGCCGGGAAAGGCTACCTACGTATCTCACAAGGAGAATTCAGGCCCAACGTAGTTCGAGTTTGGGATGAAACATTTTCATTCATTATTTCATTGCGATTACAAGGGAATTGAAAGACAACATTGAAATTCCTAGAAGAGGACGATAACATTTTGGTGATTTCTCGTCCTGTGGCTGCGTCATTCCTTTCCTTTCAAACAGTCGGAAATGGAGGCTTGTAGACGATTTCCTCCTCAATTAATTCATCGTCGGGGCCACTGTTACCTGCTCCCTGGTCACGAGCGAGGCATTTCCTGCCCTTCAAGTTGCTACGGGTCGTCAATTTCTTATCGAGTGACGCACTATGGCAAACCCTATTCTGTAATTCTGTTCTTGCCTCTCCATAATAAAACTGCTCCCCCTCTTCCCGTGGACGTAGCCAATTTATTGGTGAACCACGTAAATCTATTGTCTTGTTTTTCGCGTTTATATTTTCTCGTATTATCTCGAATTCTGCATAACACAAATGTTACATTTTTTTTAATATTAGAGATGGAAGACTTAATTCTTAGAGATGTGCAAATACTCTAGTACTTGAATTGTGAGATTTATTTTTTAATTCATAGGTATTTTGTGTAACATATGTAATCGGCAACTCAATGTACACAAAATTACACGTTTTATCATTTAACTATCGAACTTATGTCTAATTATGCATTAAGTCATTTACAAACTTAAGTCAACCACCTCCGAATCCACCACAACCACCGCAACCACCACCGCCATCAGCGCCACCAACCACTGTCTCCGCCACTGCACTGCCTGCGACAGCAGCTCCTCCGGTGCCGGTCAAATAAATCACTAACGCAGTTCTAAATACATCAGTTCCACAACCTATTTCCACATCGCCTACTCTTTTTTCCTTGATCTGCTTGTGTGCGTAGAGGCATATGACGCATATGGTGCACAAAATCGTCAAAATTATTACCAGAAAAACGAAGAGTATGCCCACGATCATAGGCATATAATTCATTGTAAATATGCTTGTTTGTCCTTCGACCTTCGAGATGACTCAGTTGGTTTGGAAGGTTTGAGTCGAGCCTATCACAAAGTTCTCACTCAAAGGACAGATGTTACGACAGAGCTTATAGAACTGACAATGACAATGTAACTAATTTAAAGGCTATTTATAAGATGTTATGAATCAAATATGATATTATTATTATTTTCGCTTCATAGACCATAGGATAACTTTGGAATTTTTCATCTAGGGGTATCAATGAATTGTTCTATTGAATCTGAGCTCATGTTTGGCCTAGTAAATATTTGACATAAGATCATTTAATTAAATCTATACTTTAAGTACCTTTCTTTCAAATCATCAAGAGAGTTATTAACCTTGAATTTTTTGGACAAAGGTTATTTTATCTAAATTGGAATGATAAGTTTATTTCCGCTTTCATAACGCACAACTAACAACTTTATTACACCACAATAACAATATAGTAAATGTAATTTCCATAAAAGAGAGCACAACATACATATTCACGCATATACTCAATCATCTCATGTTAATAATTATGTTGTATAATATCAACTTTAATATATCGTGTAACATATTGCATCAAGATCAATCTTACTTCCCAAAAGAAAAAAAAATCACCAATAAACTCTATTTTACTCCATCTCCTAAAAGAGTAAAAGAGAAAAACAAACAAAGAAAAGAGGGGACGACCAATAATATACGCTTAACAGGCCTTATTTGTTTTTCATTAAGATTAAAGACGTCTGAATCATTATTCAAAACTGAAAAAATTAATTCAAAGTTATCTCCACATCCGCTACAACTGCAACAACCGTTACAATCGCCTCCACCATCAGGCGTTTCCGGCATAAGACGAACAAAATGACTGTAATTGGGAACAGAAAAATAATGAGTATGGGCAAAATAATTATTAAGTCCATAGTAAATATGGTTGACAACTATTTTATAAGCTATTTATAGGAACCATTGATCAATTACGATATTAATTTTTCCTCTTCATAGCTCATAGGATTAATTTTTTTTATGTATTCAAGTTGTAATATTTTTTGAATCTTCATATATTATCCTTAAATTATATCACTAGCGCATATATTGGTACTTTTCATTTAATATATTTGTAGTTCCCTTGTAATTAGAAGCCAAGTATCATGAATTGTTCTACTGATATCTCTGAGCTCATATTTTGGCCTAATAGATACTTGACATAAGATCATCTAATTAATCTAGCCAAAAAAAAAAACAAACAATTTACTTGGTGATGGAAGCTTAAATGTAGAAAATGTAGGTTGTAATCCGTACGGATCACTACAAGATTTAGTGATAATTGTTTAGCAGTAATATTATAATTGTCACTATATTATATTTAACAACAAATAAATCTAATCTGTTGCAAGTTTTCAATTTTAGAATTCATGCCAGCTCTAATAATATGTCGAAGTGTGTAACAATATAATCTATGGCTACTAACGTAACACACTTGCTAAGCATAAAACTAGGACTAACTTCCACTAACCATACTAGGCACTAAGAATAATAGTATACATATTAAAGAACAAGTAATTGATCTGATTAAAGCCTCATTTATTTTCATTAGTATTAAAATATTTTAAAATAAAGTTGGTCTTCTAGTTAATGACATAACTGTCATAATCACAACTATCAGCACTGTCAATCAATATTGTTATTATCACCGCTATAAAACAATCGTAGCTATCGCTACACCACCTTCAAGAATAGATCATCCGGTATTTGCCAAACCAACGATATTCCTCTCTCTTAATCCGTGGGCCCCACTACCCGCGGCCATTTCAACATCGCCTCTTCCTTTATCTTTTTCTCGATGGAGTCTGTAGCGCCATATGGCACACGAAATGATCGAAAGAGGCATCACTACAACGCAGAATACAATCGCAAAATTGTTAAGTCTCCCATAGTACAAAATATGTTTGTCAACTAATTTAGAGGCTATTTATAGACAATCATCGATCAATTACGATATTATATTTTCCTCCCCGACTAAGTTCATAGGCTATAGGATAATTTTTTTATGCACTCAAGTTGTAATTTCTATATAAATATCCCTAAATCAAATCATCAACGCTTGCTTTGGAGCTTATCTTTTCATATATTTTTAGTTTCTTTGAAATTTATTATTGTACACTGATATCTGAGCTCATGCCTAGTAGATATATACTTGACATAAGATTATTTAATTAATCTGTAATTTAAGTACCTTTCTTTCCAAATTGGATTGATTAGTTTATTCCCCTGCTTTCAAAGCTCGAATTTTAACAAGTTTATTATACTACAACAATATATTCGATATAATAATTTCAACAGTACGATTTGAAATGGGTGTAGTATATGCAAACTTTGGACTAAATCTTTTACAAAATAGGTTTCAAAAAGTGTGTTTTCTTAGAGATGAAAACTATTTTATTTATAACCACGTTTTAGGATGTAAAACCATAGTGCGAAACATACATGATTTTTCCCTTCAAATAAGTCAAAAACCTTAGTCACACAATTATTTTGTAGATATAACTAAGTTAAATCATGATTACAATATTATTACATGAGACTATTTCTTTCCACATCTAAATTTTATCTCTTTTGTCATAGTAAATTTATTTTGATGCCTAATATTTTTTTTCCTTTTAAGATTTGCTTCTATTGGAAAAATATAATTTTAGCCTTGTGAGATCTATTTTCTAGTTCACGGAGGATAAACCTATAGTAAGTATAAAGTAATACATAAAAATTGCACGTTTTTATGATTTTAGTAATTTAACTTATATCCAGCGTGCATAAATTTTTTGAAAATTGATTAAGTCCGAACTTAACTTATGAAATATATATTACTTATACTACAAAAATATAGACTTTGGCATATAATTTATTATTATTTTTTAAAAAAAATATTAAGGATATAAATTTAAGAACATATCATAGGAGTAAATGCATATGCAATTCAAACATTTTAGAAGTCACAATTTTCAGGTTTTCATCTTCCAACACCTTCGAATTAATATTCACAAATAACTATTCTTTCAATCATATAAATTAAAAAATTAGCTAATTTCACAAGTGAGACTTTATATAATTATAGCAACTTCTATTTTCATTTCCCAAACCTAGAAAGGAAGGGCTCTATAGTGCATATTAATTGACAAAAAAGTTATCAATACGAATATGAAACACTAGAAAATCAAAACAAAATATTTACAATTACGTAATCTTTTAAAATTACAAATCGATTCAAATTAGCCACAACCACCTCCGCAACCACCGCCACAACCACCACCGTCATCACCACCGCCACCGCCACAACAAATACCATTGTATATAACAACATTTGTAGTAGTGCCGGTTCCAGTCGCTGCCACTGCACCACCAGCACCAGTCAAAGCAAGTATTTTCATTTTCCTTTCTCTTAATTCGCGGGCTTTTAATTCACGAGCTTTTAATTCGCGAGCCCAATTATCTATTTCCACATCGACTCCTCCTTTATCCTTATCCTTATCGCGTATGTGACGATATATTTTATACGAAATAACCGATATAGGTATCATAAGAACGCCAAATATGATCCCTAAAATGAGTCCGTTCATCGTAAATATGCTTAACAACTATTTTAATTAGAAGCTATTTATAAGAAGTCACCGACCAATTACGATATTATTATTTTACTCTTAATAGACCATATGATAAATTTTTGGAAAAATAACTTAAATACACAACTATAAGTGTTATATTCTCTAATATTCCCTTCTTTTTTTAAATATTACATAATTCCCTTTTTTTAATTTTAGTGTAAGTTTATAGATACATTACATTCTCTCTCCTATAATACACAATTACCCATTTTTAATGCCTATTTTTTCTCCATTAAAACACTCAACCTTTTAAATCAGTTTTTGAATTTTGAATTTTCTCCATTTAAACACTCAACCTTTTAAATCAGTTTTTTGATTTTGAATTATTAATTTTAATTAATTTTAAATAAAAGACCCAATTTTGAAATTTTGAATTTCAAAATTCAAAAAATTTGATATTTCAAAAATCAGGACAACTTCTTTTGGCTTCTCCCGTTTTGTTCTTACTCCATCAAGTTTCAATTCTGTTTTTTCCATAATCATCTTCCTTCTTCTTAACCCAGCATATTTTATTGGTTTCTTCTTTTTATTCTTAATCCATCATCGTCTTTTTCTTCTTAATCGGTAATCGTCTTAACCCAACATCTTTTTATTATTAATTCATCACCAGTTCGTCTTTTCTTCTCTTTTTTGTTTTTGTTAATTGTTTTATTACATCATAGTAATGGATCCGTTAATTAATAGAAGGATATATGATTCTGATGATGAAAATTGGAAAGAAAATAGGAAAAAGTCTTTGCATGATCCTATGAATCTTCAGAAGGATTCAAACAAAGACTCTGGCGAAACATCAAAATCAAAGGTTGTCAAAATACAACAAAAAAA
>NC_028643.1:75754140-75788293 GCF_001406875.1 Solanum pennellii | reverse complement strand
TTTTTTTAATTTTAGTGTAAGTTTATAGATACATTACATTCTCTCTCCTATAATACACAATTACCCATTTTTAATGCCTATTTTTTCTCCATTAAAACACTCAACCTTTTAAATCAGTTTTTGAATTTTGAATTTTCTCCATTTAAACACTCAACCTTTTAAATCAGTTTTTTGATTTTGAATTATTAATTTTAATTAATTTTAAATAAAAGACCCAATTTTGAAATTTTGAATTTCAAAATTCAAAAAATTTGATATTTCAAAAATCAGGACAACTTCTTTTGGCTTCTCCCGTTTTGTTCTTACTCCATCAAGTTTCAATTCTGTTTTTTCCATAATCATCTTCCTTCTTCTTAACCCAGCATATTTTATTGGTTTCTTCTTTTTATTCTTAATCCATCATCGTCTTTTTCTTCTTAATCGGTAATCGTCTTAACCCAACATCTTTTTATTATTAATTCATCACCAGTTCGTCTTTTCTTCTCTTTTTTGTTTTTGTTAATTGTTTTATTACATCATAGTAATGGATCCGTTAATTAATAGAAGGATATATGATTCTGATGATGAAAATTGGAAAGAAAATAGGAAAAAGTCTTTGCATGATCCTATGAATCTTCAGAAGGATTCAAACAAAGACTCTGGCGAAACATCAAAATCAAAGGTTGTCAAAATACAACAAAAAAAGAAAAAAGAAGCAGCAAACATTGTTGTTAGGCCTACATTGTCTCGGGTTAGTATTTTGGTACTTAAAACTGTTGTTAAAATTAGTAAAAATTTTAAGGAATCAAGTGTGCTTACTGATACATTTGAATAAGTGTGTATAGTGTTTTAGATGGTGAATTGATACATGAATTTGTTGTGTATCATAATATTTTATATGTATCATGAAGTTTTGAAAATTGTTATAATGTATCATTCAATAAGTTTAGTAAATGCGTCATCAACTGTGCTTGATGATACATATAGAATCAGTGTGTACAGTGTTTAGTCAATGCACTGATACATGTAGTAGATATGTATCACATGTTTTGCGTGTAGTATGAATTTCTGAAAACTGATATCATGTATCAGTAAGGTATTAGTTGATGTACTGATACATGTTTTGAAAATTGTTATAATGTATCATTCACTAAATTTAATAAATGCGTCATCCACTGTACTTGATGATACATATAGAATCATCAAGTATATTGTTTAGTCGATGTTTCTGATACATGTATTAGATATGTATCACATGTTATAATGTTTTAGTTGATTCACTGATACATGTACGTTGTCGTTTGTCACTGTATTTGCAGGATGAAGTTAAGACCAAATGAGTAACGCCAAGTGGGGAGATGACAATGATTTTTGTTTCCAAGATTCTTTTATTTTATGTAGTTAGGACTTAGGAATAGGAGAGATCCAATGACAAGAGGAGCATGAGTGAAAAATAATCATGTTTTTTTTTTAGTTTTGTTACTTTTTGTTTTTAATTGCAGTAGCAGTTTCCCAGATTATGAAAAAAGTAATACAATATAACAAGAGCAGAAACTAACGAGTAAATATGCATTTATATATATTGTCCTCTTCTTTTTGCTCTTTCAATTAGTTCAAACCTTTTCCTCAACTTATGGCTTACTATGACAAATACTTGTATTCTGGGTAGACCAATACACACAAGAAAATAAAAATTGATGTGCGCCACCTACAAAGCAAAAAATTTACAGTAACAGGAGGCTGCCTGCCTGCTGCTGGGTTGTTAGCGTCGTACCTTAAAGAAAAAAAAATCGAGATTTCGTAGAGCAAAATTAAATTTCGAATAATTTTTCACTGTCGAGTTGTACAACTGATTTTTTTTGGGACTAACCTTGCTTAAGAAGCTTGCAATGAGGACCCACATCTGTGTTTCCACTGACGACTAAATTTCTTTCCGCCATGATTGTTCATAAAAAATGTTTTCAAAATAGATGATATAATTTTGATTTTCAAAATTTGAAATCAATATCCAATTACGTGCTGATTTTATGGTGATTAATGATCTGTTACCTTAAATTAAGCTGTTTTAGTAACAACATTAATTGTACCATTTTTTCCCCATTTTTTTCTCAACAGTTTAAACTTACCATGTATCATTTACCATGTATCACTACAGTCTAAAGTATCACGGAACAACAAATTTAAGGGATTTTTTGTAAATACTAAAATTGTCGGGACAGAATGTAATTATTAAATTACACTATGGGATTCCTTAAATTTTTACTAAATTTTTTATGTGTTAAAGTCGTACATTTTTTTGGCTCTTCATAGTACTTGAAACAAATCACCAACGCTCCTCATTCATTTTTTAGTTACTTTGAATCAAGGGGTATCATGAATTATTCTTTATAATTTAAGTAGCTTCCTTTTTAATTCGATTTGTGTGTCAGCCAAATAATTAATCTAGTTGGTGATGGAAGCCTAATAATAGAATATGTTATCTCTAATTAGGATGTGTTTGGTATGAACGAAAATGTTTTGTACGAAAAATATTTTCTTAAAACGAGTCTTTTACTTAGAGAATGGTAAGTAATGGTATGTAAGCAATAAAATATATTACCCGAAAAGTATTTATATGTTACATAGCAAAGCGTTACGGATAGGAATGAGGAGTGGGATTTTGGGGTGGTGGGGATGGGATGGTCAAGGGATGAGAGTTAAGTGCGTGGGAGAATAGATCATAATAAACTGGGAATATCACTCATGCCACTTATTTTTCCTACTTTTATTAGAAAAGTCATTTTACTCATTTTTAAGAAACTTGTTTTCCTGGAGAAATATTTTCAAAATTTTTAATCTAACTAGAAAAACTGATAACATATTCTAAATAATATTTTCCTTCGTTCAAACACACCGTTAGTTGTACAATATCCAAGGAAAAAGGAAGACGTAATCTTGAGATCAGAAAAAAGAATATAAACCAATTGCATAGAGAAAAGAAAGATTACATATTTTATTTTAAGGCTATTTAATTAATTATTTGGCTGACATACACGAAATCTAAATGGAAAGAAAGGTACGTATGTAGTACTTAAATGTACTTTAATAAACTAAATTTTGATTAAGTGCATTGATTAATAAATTAATCTCATGTCAAACATTTGCCACGTCATTTATGTGGTAGAATTCAGAAACTTAAAAAATAAAAGTAATTCCGTGATAGGCTGGTGATTTGATTTAAGGATTATATATGAGAACCAAAAATTATTACAACTTGAGTACATAAATAATTACTCCTATATATGGGCTATTAATGAGGAAAAAATAATGTCGTAATAATTGGTCTATTTGGCCAACTATTTTCTGTAGAAGCAAACTTACAAGGAAATATTTTAGCCATAATCGACCAAGTTTTGACGATAATAACTCACTCAGTATCATGGTTTAGGTAAGCAGGGTGAACCCATGAGGTGAATTAAGATTTAAAATTTTGAATGCATCAATATTATCATTTTTTATTTTGAAATAAAAATAGTAATGTAACGCTTAAACTGGATGAAATATAATTTATGTGTCGCCCACTAAAAAAAGATGTCCGAACACAATAGAAAAAAAGATAAATAGTGATAATGATTTTAAAATTAAGTTATTATTATATTTTAAAATACTTGTCAACGCCAATACACGGTTACATATATTAGTATATACTGAGGGTGGAGCTAGGATTAAGAGTTTGAGGGTTCAATGTCTGTTTTTCGGGTCAAGAGTTTAGGGGTAGTCCATTCCTTAGTCTCAAAAGCCCAAAGGGTAAAAAATTTGACAAAAATTTCAAAAGAATATATTAATTTTAATCAAAGGGGCAAAGTAACAATTTTATTCACACCATTAATCTCGTTAAAATTAAAAAATTGCTAACCCACCAGCAATTTTTTCCAAAATATTTTTCAATATTTTTAATTTTTTCGAAGAAATCGCTGCACCTACATATTTTGGTCAAAAAAAATCTTTATAAGGTGAAGCCAGAGATTTTGGTGATTTTTTTTTTTTAACCTACAACTCCAACATAAAAAGCATTTCCCCATCAAGAGTATATATTAATCTCCACAACCACCACAACCTCCGCCATCACCGTCGCCACCACAACAACCGCCATCGTCACAACCACCATCACCGCAACCGCAACAACAACCTTGGTACGTACCAACATCTCCAGTATCACCACTACCAACAACTCTCGAGGTGGCTTCTCCGGCCCCAGCCAAAACAACGATATTCCCATCTCTTTGTTCTGGGGCCGGAGTAGCCATTTCGACATCGCCAGTATCTGGCTCGCGTATCCTTTTGCATGTGAGACATAAAATCAACGAAATGGGTATTGAAAGAATGCCAAATGAGAACCACAAAAACGTTAAGTCCATACTAAATATAGTTGACAACTATACTACTTTTTATAGACTATTTATAACAAGCCACTTATTATTTTTTCCTCTATATAGGAAAATAATAATTTTTTATGTACTCAAGTTGTAATATTTTTTTGTTTTTAGTTCCTTTCAACTCTAGGAGTATCATGAATTGTTCTACTGAAGAATCTGAGTGTATTAGGCGTGGAAAATGTTTGACTTAACATCATCAAATTAATATATCAATTCTTATACCTTCCTTTCTAATTCAATTTGCGTCTCACCCAAACAAAAATGTGGATGAAATTTATTCTATATGTCGCAGACTTATATATATCCTGAAAAAAAGGATGTCCTTAACATAATAGGGAAATACTCAGATATTTAATGGAGGAACTTTCACGTATAACTACTCAAAAATAGTCTAATTAATCTCCATAACTATTATTTTATTATTACAATAGTAGTTACATGTTATACGGAGGAGAAATGCGATTACACATATACAAAAGTGATTAACTATACTAACTCGAAGTCAGTCCACGTAATTAATGTATAATCATAGTCACAGGTGGTAATTATAGAAAACTATAACTATGATAAGTAATTAAATAGTATAAATTTGCTTAACCGCATACTTTTCCCGATTTAGTGGCAATATATTTTCTTTAAATATTGCGACATAAATATTTAATCATAATTAAGTTAATATTTCACATTCGAATTGCTAAATAAAAGTCGTTTAGCAATATTTATATACACAGTGAAAAGAAAAAAACAGTCCTTATCACCTGTCGTTTCATTTTGATGGTTGATACTTTTTCCTTTTAATTAAGTTTTGCTTCTATATGGAAATATGATTTTAGGCTTGTGATGAAGTACGATAATTTCATGTTTTTAACGTAAAATTATCATTGATTCTTTTCAAATTATCAAATTTTCTTAAATTGATATAATAATACAATCGCCGACATATTAATTTGATACGCGAGATGCATTATTCGTTATTGCATTTCATACATATATACTAATCTGATATACATTTTGTTTCTCTGAATTTAATGACTCATCACCAAATTTAAGAAAATGTTATATGTAGAATATTTCAAATATATCTTTTAGTTTAAGCTAAGCGTGAACAGATAAATATTTAAACTTTGACAAATAAACACACATTTTATATGACAATTTGAGTTATATCTGGTGTTCTACGTGTAATATGTACGTAGGTCTCATGTGTCTATTTATTATTTAATTTTATTCAAGTTTAAATTTTTATTTGTGCATATAAAAAATTATAAATTAGTAATGTGATAAAAAAGCTAAATTAAAAGACGTGTTTTTATATTATGGCTTTTTAAAATAAGTAAAGCAAAAGTAAGGTAAACCATATTAAGACGGGAGAGTATTATTTTTTTCCTCTCTGACGAACTTCATAACTCATATGATTATTGTTTTTATGTAGTCAAGTTGTAATGCTTTTTTTCTCTTCATAATCTTTGAAACAAATCACCAGCGCGTACTTTGGAACTTTTTTTTTTTTTTTGTGCGCCTTTAGAAATCAAGGAGTATCATGATATATTTGATCATAAAAAATTATTATATCGAGCAATATTTTATTTTGATAACGATAATATTTGATGTTTTGATCTTTTCGTGAAATATTTGAGATGTCACTTCAAAAAAATTATAGTATCTTTAAATATTTTAAAAAATATGTTAGATGATGAATAATATTCAACAGCAAGAATAAAATAGACACAAAATTATCGAAGTGACTAGATTGCGTGCAGAGAAACTAAAAGAACATCACTTAAATATAGCTAGGTAGATAATTAATATCTTGCTGATGTACTTAATAACATGTTTATTTTATTTTGAAATAATTTAGTGTAATAGCCACAACTTAAGACTTAATATATATTACCACAAAAAAAGTGCAAATTAATTAATATCAGTAGCTATTAGCTTGTTAGGCAATGCGTGTGTTGAACTATATATTGTCAACCCGAGAGGATTGTGGATATCATACATTAAAAATTCACAACTATCTTATCAAAACTACAAATTAATTCAAATCATAATATCACAATTCACAACCAACATTGGTATGTACCACAACCGGAATGTGGATATCGCCGCCGCTGCATCACCGGCAACGGCAGCTCCTCTAACGTCGACCAAACCAACTTGTTTTGATTGACTTGACCATGATTAGGAGTATCATTAATTATTCTTATGAGCTCATATCAGGCCTAGTGGATGATTGTGTTTAAGATAATTTGGTTAATCTATGTTTTAAGTACCTTATTTCATTCCAAGTCAACAGAAAAAAATTGACAATTTATAAATCTATTTTTTTAAAAAAATCAAATTGATAAGGGCATATATTTAGAAGATTATTTTGAAATTGATTGAGTACATGTACGAATAACTACTATATGTTCCTATAAATTCTTTCAACAACAAAAAAATAGAAATACAACACCCCATAAGTGATTGTTGAGAGCCTGTTTGGTCAAACACACTTTTTTATGGCAAAATTTGCAGTTCTTCATCATCCGGACACCTTCTAGACACGATAAAATTCACAAATTATTACATCTTTTCTTTAGAGTTTTGCTTCTATTTTGGAATTATAGTTTTAGCCTTGTGTGATTTTATTTTTTAGTTAGTAGACATTTGTATAAGTTAATTAATGAGTGATATCAACATCATTATTCACTAATCACTATCCCTATTAAAGAATATTCAAATAAAGTTAACCTTTTTTCAGGAGCTTTTACATTTTTGCTTTCCAACTCGAATTCACATCTATATATTATTTTGTTTTTTTCTTTAAAAAAAATAATTTCAAACCATAAGGCAAATACAACACACGAATAATCCTTCACAAAAAAGAGGAAGGAGATGCTAACATTGACAATTCAACCCTCACAAAAACCCACAATCTATATGTTTGTCATGAAATATGCCTAGTAATTACTATCTGAGCAATACCTTCTCGTTGAATTCACGACTTTGGTATTCGAGGTTTGACCCCACCAACTCCTAAAAAAAAGAACAAAACAACCCAATAATGCACATTAATTTGCATTATTATTCATCGGAGCAATCTCCTCTAGTCTTAATCAAAAGTATAAATTACTTTGAATTATCCGCCACATCCACCACAACCGCCACCATCACCACCAGTACCGTCACCGCAACAACATCCCTGGTACGTACCAGCATCTGTTGTAGCGCTGGCTCCTGCTGCAGCTGCTCCACAACCACCACTGTTGCTATTAACAGCTGTCGCTGCCGCTGCACCACCAGCAACAGCTAAAACAATCATATTTCCATCTTTTAATGCTCCTCCACCTTCGCCATGATTCGTTGTCTCACCAATTTCCTCCTTGTCCTGCTTCTCTATGCAGTATATGCAGCACAAAAAGAGCAAAAATGGAAACACAAAACTAAAGAATATAAGTAAAATAACGCTTAAATTCATACTAAATATATATACTTTCTCAACTAGTCTGGGTAAACTGTAGAGGCTATTTATAGGTGCAACATGCCTCACGAGCCTCTCTGTCTGCTCTGATATCATGTTAGCCTCTCTGTCTGCTCTGATATCATGTTAGAATTGTATGATCATCTTATTTAAATTAACTTAAGCGGTTAAAAAATGCACATTTTTATTAATTAATGATATCCTCAACAGGCAATAGTAGTGTGTTGTTTTGTTACTTGTCTGACCGTTTAAATAGCTGTAGTAATATTGTTTCTGTAGTTTCTTTTCTTACGATTTGTATTACTATCTATTGTTTTATGTACTTCAATTATTGTTTTTTTTTTAATTTATAGTTACTGTTTAGAATATTTTGCTATATGCTTTCACTTCCGTTAATTTCTTTTTCTCTGGATTGCTTTTGATTATTTTCCCTTTCATTCGAGAGTCTATAAAAAATTAAATAGTTTGTCTACCTTTTTGTTAGGAATAAAATTTGAGTTTATTATTATTTTTTGTTATTGTTCAGAATGTTTTGTTATGCTCATATTTGACCATGTATATGCAAATAAGATTAATTAATTTATTAATCTATATTCTTTATCAAGATTAGTTTATTAGTAATTTATATAAATTTAAGTAGCTTTCATCTCTATTCAATTGCGTGTCAGCAAAATAATTAATCGTGATAGGAATACTAAATCTAGAATATGTAATCTCTGTGTCAATGTTATCTTGATTTAATGTTACTGTTTAAATTTTTAAGTCAATATTATGGTTGTTGACCTTATTCTTGGATATAAATGAAAAATAAAATTAACATAATCAAAAGGATTACGTGCAGACAAACAAAAAGAATGTCACATGAATAGATAGTAATTATATAAGTTAATTCATTTAGATTACAACATTATTACATGGATATAAGCTAATCTTTTTCCCTTTTTCCTTTAAGTTCTACCTCTATTTGGTAATATAGCTTTAGCCTTGAGATTTCGTGAAAAATCAAAATTTTATGGGGTATTCGAGATGTCTAGATATATATGTATGTTGATGTGATTTACCGTTCAGGATAAAGTAGCCTCGGAAAAATTTCAGCAGAGTCTTAGGATTTGAAAAACTTTGTATTTAATTTGTATTAAATATTTATTAAAATATAAACAAAAGTATATTACTTGAATAATTTTTAACTAATCAAATCACCAGCGCTTTCCCGGAACTTTTCTATTCATTTTTTTTTATTCCCCAGTCCAAGCTCTTATTTGACATGAGATTATTAGTTTATTAATCTATCTACTTAATCAAAATTTAGTTTATTAATCAACAATTTAGTACCTTTTTTTCAATTCGATTTGCATGTCAGCCAAACAAGCCTATAAATAGAAAATGTAATCTTGATTTAATTCTACAGCTTGAAATTTTAAATCCATATTATGGTTGACCTTTTTTTAGGTTTTAAATGAAGAACAAAATTAACATAATAAAAAAGGATCACGTGCAGACAAACTAATTAAGAAAACATCACTTTAATATAGCAGGTACTTAAATTAAAAAATCTTGCGAATATGAATAACATGTGTAATAGCCACAACTTTAGATTTTATATTGCCACAAAAAGATTTGTAAATCAATTAATATCACACTATATATTTGAAATAATTTTTATTGATAATTAAATAACAATAATATATTAATATAGTTTGATATGTACTTTTAAAGGTAATTAACATTTTTTTAAATATTCAATAATAATTAAATAAAATTGACAAAAAATTTAATTATCCTTATTAATATATACATATATATATATATATATATATATCACTGCTAAAAATTATTTTTGCCATAATATCACGAGCTACACCTTTTTCCACATGACACTATTTATCAGCCACACAAATTAGATAATTTCATGATAAATAGCATTTAAAAAAAACTATAGGGGCTCATCGAATTCACGTGAATCTATGCATTCCTCGTGATATTATGTAGAGTAGCTTTATAATTTTTTTAGAAAATACTTAAATATATATATGTACGAACCCATACTGGAAAAATTATATAATGGGATGAGTATTGGGTGTACCTCTTTAAGTGAGGATGAAAATTTATATCTTATAACTAACTTATCTTTTTTGTCTTGAATTGGATAACACCTCTCACATGTATAAGAATTAATTTTGGATCTATAATTTTTAATGTTTAACGAGTTCAGGTGATAAAACCTAAAGGTCATATATACCGGCAAAATTCATATATAAGTCCCACCTTTTTTTAGTAGTGCACCTCTCCTTTCAAAATTCTATATCCTTGATTATTTTTCTCTACCACATTATGGTATATTTCTCGAATTTAGAATGATATGGAATTTCGTATGGTATATTTGTGACTGTCGAGAACATCGAGCAACAAGGCTTTGAAAAGATAATATTAAATGTTTTAATCTCTTTGTGATTATCTAACACTTCGTGAGATATTTCATATGCCTTTCAGTGCTTGAGCTAGATTTAGAATAGAATAACGTAACTCGAAGAATTTCTATCAGTAAAGTGATATTTATTAAAAGTTATTTATTAAATATTAACAAAGTATATCACCTTGATTAGTTTTTTGTATACTCAAAAGTCTCAATAAATCAAAGCACCACCCCTTTCTCTGAACTTCACTTTTCATTTTTTTAGTTTTTAATTACTAACTCATATTTGACCTGGTAAATGCTATTGAAATTGGTTTATTAATAAATATACTTGATCAAGGATTAGTTTATTAATCTACAATTTTATAGTACCTTTATTTGCAAGTAGATTTGATTGTCAGCCAAACAATTAATATAATTGGTGATTAATACCTGAATATTCTTTGTCTGAGTCATACAGTATCCATAAAAAAGGAAGACCTAATTAACAATTATCTTAATAAAGTCAATGTAATCTTGATTTAATGCTATTGTTTGAATTTTTAAGTCAACATTTTGGTTGCCCATATAAAATGAAGAACAAAATTGACATAATCAAAAGGATTACGTTGTAGATAAACCAATTAAAATAACATCGCATGAATAGCAACTAAATACATTAAAATCTAGAAAGTTTGTTAGTGTAATAGCTAAACCTTGTTAGTGCAATATTTCTTAGTGGGTTGGGCCTTTGTTATCCATTGTGTTTTAGTAATGGGCCTAAATTAGTCTTACCTATGACATAGGTATTCAAAACATCTCAACAAGCCAGGAGATGGTGATCCTATTCAATTGACAACAAGTTTTGTCTCACAAGCAAATGTTTAAGTGAAACTATTCGCTCGAAACAATTCATGGTTAAGTGAGGCAAAAAAATTTATGGTATGAACATTTGATCAGCATGACATGCCTGAGAAACATGAATAAAAATGAGTGTTTTGGAATGCAATCAATGACAACTTGGCAAAACTTAGCCCAAGAGTCAAGTTATAACAACCTTACAAGTATTATCATACTAACATCTGAGTAATATATATACTCAAACTCAACATTAACAATAAACATCATCATACAAACAGCGTACTCAGTATAGGCTTTTAGCAGAGTAACAAAAACTTCCATTGCAATGGCAAATGTTCAAAATTTCAACTTCCCTCCATTCCCACCTCATAACTATCCATTTCCTCCACCAAGTGTGTCACCACCCCACCAACCTAATACACCTCCTTTCCCTCCGAAAGTGGCCCCTCCAAGTCCACCGGTTACACCATCACCACCAAAAGTGGCACCTCCACGTCCACCGGTTACACCATCACCACCAAAAGTGGCCCCTCCACGTCCACCGGTTACACCATCACCACCAAAAGTAGCCCCGCCACGTCCACCAGTCACACCACCATCACCACCAAAAGTGGCACCACCACGTCCACCGGTTAAACCATCACCACCAAAAGTGGCACCACCACGTCCACCAGTTATACCATCACCACCACCACGTCCACCGGTTACACCCCCTGCACCTCCACGTCCACGTCCAAGTCCACCTGTTACACCATCACCACCCCGTCCCTTTTATCCTCCACCACCCCCACACGTTGTTCCAACTCCACCCCCATCTCCACCAGGACATCATTCACATACCATCATCATTATATTCGTCTCGCTTGGTGGTCTGTTCTTTCTAGCATTTCTCTCAGTTGCTCTGTGCTGCTTCCTTAAGAAGAAAAAGAAGAAAGCCTCTCAGGAAATAGATATCATGAAAGTTGATGAACACATGAAGGTCCATGAAGATGTCGTAACCCGTCCAGATGGAACAAAAGCTGTCATTCTAACAATTGATGAAGATATACATATAGATGAAGAAATCGTGAAAAGGGAGAAAATCGAGAAGGGTGCACTAGGACAATTGGGAGGTGAACATCTTGATGCTACAAACACAACAGCATCAACTTCTAGTTCCAATAATCACAATCATGACCGTAAAAGCTGATAAAATTTGCAAAAGATAATCTCCATTCATATCGTTCTTTGTACCAATAACACAATAATAATCATCACATTATAAAGATGAGAGAAAAATGTAACAGGAACATTACAAAAAAGAGCAAGCAGAAGAAGATAATCAACTTGATGTTTGTTAAATAACCAAAACATGATATCTTCATATGTTTTCTAACTCTAGTGAATATTGATGTATTTCTAACCTCATGTATGTAATGCAATGCAACCTTTGCTCCTTGTTATGAACTTCTTTATTAAGAAACTTAAATAAGTATTATCTGATTCCTCTATTCTATTCACTAAATCAACTCAGACAGATACTCCAGTATGACCCTTAAGTCACACCACAATTCAACTTAAAAAAAAAACAGATAGACACATCAGAAATGGTAGGAACACGACAAAAATTGGATCTTTGACCTAACTCAAACTCAAAAGCTAACTCATGAGGTGTTAAGACCATACAAAGAAGCACATAATTCCCATTCCCACACATGTAGGAGTAAACAGAACACATTACACACGTAGCACTCAACTGAACAAAGAAGATCTTTTGACAGTTTAGCAATTGGAATAACATGCTTCTACTCCCTACGTTCCATTTTTAGCCCGTTTTAAAAACAATGACTTTTTACCGAGTTAGCGACTCTTTAATTTCAACTTTCTACGCCGGCCAAAGGTGGTGTTATATAGCTCTTACGCTTTTACAACTCGTACTATTTTATTTGAAAGTGAAATCCTTTTTTTTTTTTGGCATCATCCGGGATTATAGTAAAAAAGGCACAAAATTTATAGGAAGATGACTAAAACAAAGGATAGAAAAGGAATCAGCAAGTATTTGATTAGATAATCAACCAGATATATGTGTCCTAGAAGCTCAGCACAGCCAAAATTAGCAGCACCAGGAGTACAATCTGGTCACAAATCCATCATAAGTACCTGCTATATTTCATCATTTTCCCCTTCTATATCCATGTTCATATAAATTAAACTCATTTTTTAGATGGAAAAGCAAAAAAAAATTGTTCCTTTTTACCACAAATTTCATAACAAGCCCTTCACTCATTTACATAAGATTAGAACAGAAACAAAAACTGAAGGATTAGAACATAACACATGAGAAACAGAGCAGAATATACCAAAATCTCAGTGCAGCCTCAGCAGCCAGAGTCCATATCAAGTTTGAAACCCTAATCTATCATACTAATTTAACGTGAAATGACCAAATTTGACCCCCTAAACAATCAACGACTAGTTTTTTTAGTTTCCACTCCCTCTCTGTACCGTGACTAAATTTGACTATTTAAATAAAAACTTATATTAATATATATATTTAATTAAGAATGAAAACGATATTTACCACTCTATTACAATTTTTATTGGTTACCAACGATAGAAGCAATTTCTTTTATGCTATAGAATTTTAAAGTTTTACCTTGTGCAGCAATAAAAACCTTAAAGGTTATTTATAAGGTATATAGAAATAAAGGTATAGTATTTCATATTTAATTTGAGATATTAGTTAATTTTAATATTATTTTATCTCATTTTATTAAAATGGTAGAATTATTATCTTATATAAAAGCAAATCTCTTTGTAATATTTGTTACTGATATATAAAGTTAACTTCAAAAGAGTAAATAGGCTAATAGTACTAATGACCTTGTAATGTGTTTGGTAGATCAAGAGCTTGCGCCTTACTGTGTGGACTTTGTGATAACTGATTATTATTTGGTAGATCAATAACTTACTGTAATTTTGTTGATTCATTAAGTAATTTAAATTTTACTTATTAATATTTAATTAATTAAATATTAGATTAAGTGCAGAGATAAAATGGTAGTATTAATTCACATTTGCACCTGTGGTTGTTAGTGTGACTTTTTGATATTAATTAAAATATATTATATGTCAAATTATATATATTTGTGTCTCTTTACTCTCATCAATTATGTAAGAATGTGGTCATTAGTTGTTGTAACTCTTGCAAAACATCAAATCTTCATTTCAGTAATTATTTTACCTAATTATTCTTATAACTTATGTAACCTCTGAGTCTTTTATTTGCCTAATTTACTATTCATTATCTTTTTATTCATTATTGCAAAAAAAAAAATTCATCACTTATAAATAGTGATAGTTCTACTTTGTCAAAAGAAGAAGAAAAAGGATATAAGAGAAATAGTGTAAGAAAAGATGAGAAGTATATATTGAGTCAGTATAGTGAAAGAGAGAGTTGAGACAAAAGCAAATATTCTAGATTTTCAACTATAGTTTTACTATACAAAGAAAAGAGTAATTATATATGTTGAAGAAGGAGCTCTCATGTGGACCTTTGGACTTTTCAAGTAATCTGGAGTCGTTTGAGTTGTACGACATTGTTGGGTTATTGTATCTTGAAGGGGACAAGTCAAGAGTATTGTTACTGGATCGGTGTAGATTGTGCTGCAGTGGACTTGAATCTAATTAAATTTAAAGAGATATTCGTGCCTCTGACTAAAAAATTATTTATTCATTTTATTTCAACCGTAACTTTTTATAACAAGTGCTTGGTAGACCAAGAATTTAGAATGATCTTAACTTTGTAACAAGTGTTTGGTAGATCGAGAACTTTCGTTGATAACTTTGTAATTAGTGCTTGTAGACCAAAAACTTACATAGATAACTTTGTAATTAGTGTTTGGTAGACCAAAAACTTACAGTTACGACTTTGTAACAAGGGCAGACCAAGAACTTACGGTTACAACTTTATAATAAGTGGTTGGTAGATCAAGAACCAACTGCGATGACTTTATTATAAGTGCTTAGTAGACTAAGAGTCAGTTTGATTTGACTTAAAAGTTGGTCAAACATATTTTAAAGTCATTTTTAGCTTTTAGGAATATTTAAAAAAGTTAAAAATAATATAAAGTAACTATTAAATGACCTTATAAAGTTACTAACTCCCCATTTTTTATTTTTTAGCTTAAAAATTACTTAAGTTTAACTTTTAAAAAATGAGTACTTTTAAAAAAATTATGTCAAACGGGCTTTAGTACAAAAGGTAAACTTTCACATATAACCACTTAAAAATAACTTAATTACTCTCCATAGCTATAGTTTGATAATAACAATTCGTAGCTACATGTTATATGGAGGAGAGAGGCGAGCGAGACTGGGAGAAAGGTGAATATTATATGTATATCAGTTAGATAATTGTGTATTATACATATGTATTTGTATATATGGAAAGAGAGATTGGGAGAGGGAGGATAGAGGCGAGCGAGATTGGTAGAGGGAGGAGAGAGGCGAGCGAGAGAGGGCAGAGAGTGGAAGAAAGATGAATTGTATATGTATGTAATTGTCTTATACGTATACATTCGTATACAGGGCAAGCGAGATTGGGAGAGGGAGGAGAGAGACAAGTGAGAGAGAACAAAGAGTGGGAGAGAAGTGAATTGTATATGTATATAGGTTAAATAATTGTATACTATACATATGTATTTGTATATTCTGGCGAATTATACATTTACAAATATACTAATTATACAAACTCGAAGTCGATCTACTTATTTAAATGGTCTAAATAAATATTTTTATTTTAAATGGTGTAAATAAATATTAGTATACTCTAGAAGATATTGTTGCTTAGGACGTGGCATAACCAAGTCCTCTACCATCATAAATTTGGATTGACTTTTAACCTCACTAGTCCCAAATTTTTCCAATAAATTCACGTGTTTCATTCTCCACAGTTTGTAGCACACCAAAAAAAGAAAGAAATACTCACTAGTAAAAATGAATTCTTTGATGATCAAGTTGTGTTTTTTTCTCGTCCTTATTTCCAATGGTTATTCAACAAAATTAGATTCATATCCTCCAACTTGTAAAAAAATTGAATGCCCAAATTATGATGTAATTGAATCTGGAAAAGACTATGAAATTCGTCGTTACAATTCCCCTATGTGGATGTCTACTGAACCAATTGATGATACGTCATTTGTTTCCGCCACCCGAATCGGTTTCACCAGGTGCGACTCAACTCAATATAATATCTTTTTTTTTATCCATCAAGATTCATACAGATCGATCACCTCTTTGCTTTATAAAAAAGTCATTAATGTGAAAAAAAATATCATTTTTCTTTCACGCTTCGTAATAGCAAAAACCAATGTTATACCAGTAGACTTGTTTGAGATTGAAGCGTAGTTATGTTTTTTACAGTGCATATATACATTTGTCATTGGCAGGTTATTTATGTATATTCAAGGAAAGAATGATCAGCATGAGAAAATGGATATGACAGCACCAGTTATGACACAAGTTAAGCCAAGTGATGGACCATTATGTTCAACTTCATTTGTTGTGAGTTTTAACGTACCAAAGAAGAATCAGCCAAATCCTCCTTCAGCTGAAGGCCTACATCCCCAAAAATGGAACCAAAGTAGTTATGCCGCGGTCAGGCAATTCAGTGGATTTGTTACTGATGGTGATATTCCGAAACAAGCTGCTGCCCTTACTGCCAGCATCGCTGACACTAAATGGGCAGCAGCTATCGAAAAAAGCCGGAGTAAAGATAATAGTACGATTTATACAGTTGCACAATACAACTCTCCGTTTGAGTTCAGGGCTAGAGTCAATGAGATGTGGTTTACTTTTGTTATGGACTCTGCAATTGACATTTGAGAGGCAACAAAGTTTACTATTCTCTCAGTTTCTTGTTTTGTATTATCAAAAAAGTGTAGTTGTTATGTATGACCAGAATGCTATATTTTATAATAATACAATCTGATTCTGAAAATTTTCATGTTTATGACTTATGACACCTCTATAATATTCAATTTAGCAATAGTTTGATTGAAGAATTTTGAAATAACAGTAAAATTATCTTTGTATCGATATAATTATCTTTATATGATATAATCAGTCAACGTTCAAGTCATGAAATGAGTTATTGATGGCAGTGTCAACATATATCGCTTACATGACACTTTCTTGGATATGATCCATTTTATGCTTTTGTGTGAATTTCATGAGATGCTTTGTAGACTACATTAATTGTGTTGTGTGAACATGAGATGTTTTGTGTATTGAAACGGTACTTTGTAACAATTTAGCAATTTAAATGATGTGTCATGTGAAAATATAAAAAGGATGATTTATTTTAGGGAAAAAACATAAATTTCCTCTTAAACTTGTACCGAAAAGTTACTTAAACGCTTAAGCTATTTTAGTAACTTATTACACATATATTTGTACTATTCAAAAGTGTATTTATTATCACCCTGAAACGTGTAACATCACTCTCACATTATGTGGTGTATTACACTCACTGCCTCATCAACGATAAGTAAGAGCCATGTCATAAATTATATTTATTTTATTTTATTTTCTTTATTAATTAACTTTTCTTCTATTAACTATATTTTACTCTAATTAATCCCATGATTATTTTAATGCTTTAATAATTATATCTTCTTTATCACTAAACTTCTCCCGTTTTTAATTATCATTTCATCGGAAAATCATATCCGAACCCACCTTCACTATTGATCATGTTCTTCACCACCACTCTAGCCTTCAATTATTCTTCTTCTTTGTCACCCAACACCAAATATCACCACCACCGTTATCATCAATATCGATTTTTTCTTTTTGATCACCTTCAATTACCTATTTTAATTTTTGTCACCCGTCACCTATCACCACCAAACCCATAAAGTTTCTATTACCACCAAATCCAAAAATTGATTTAAAATCAAAATTTCTTTAACAAAATCAAAAAGTGAAAAAGATAGAAACAATCAACCGAAATTTTTCTAAATAAAATACAATTATTCACTTACAAATTTATGAAGAATAACTTAATTGCGAATAAAAAAAATATTGTTCTTTTAGATTATGATGAAAAAATAAAGATGTGTAATAAAATAAAGAATAAAGAAGAAGACAATGGGTGCGGTGTGAAGAAGAAGAGGAGTGGGGTGGGGATAGAAAAGAGGCTTATAATTTATTTATTTTACTTTTTTTCTAAACTACGTGCCTATTTTTTATTTTATTTTTTTTTTGTCACGTCAATTTTAGGGATTAAAAAATTTAATTTTGAATAATATAGATATATAATACGTAAGCATAATATTTTAAGTGTGACTGACTTTTCGATACAAATTTACGAAAAAATTTATTTCTTTTGGGTTTAATTTACTACCTTAGTATGCTATTAGGAAAACTAAACAGGATGCTGAAACACAATGGACTTTTTTTTATCTTTATTCTTTTTGGTTTTGGGGAATAGGGAAGGTGGCAACTATGCACTATGCAGTATATTATAACACTTTCTTTTCATCGTGTTCGAAGCCCGCATCGAAATATCAACTAAATTCAAATTATGCATGATAAAGTTTATTTGAGGTGACGCTCCCAACAAACTTTGATCCTAAAAAACTAGCAACTACCCTTTTAAATTAATTTTTTCCCCTTAAAAGTCTTTAGCATTACACACTCTAATATTTTTGTTAATCAAACACTTGCATCACTTATTTTATACTCCTATTTTTATTTTTTTGTCTTAATTTAATTTGGAATGATTTTTTTATTTAAAAAACAATTAAAGGAAGTTGCAGAAATGTATCAAAATGCTCTTTAAATTATGTGATCTTAAATATCAGGCGTAAAAAGTTAGTAGGGCTGAATATAGAAAATAACATATATTTTTCATACAAGACAAATAGATTGAAACTGAGACGTATAAATGTGGTGAACTAACAGCCGTTTATCCTTGATGCTTTGTCTGGACTCTGGATTTTTGAGATAATGTCTGCCTAGAACGTGGCAAAACCAAGACCTATAACAACCTTTAACGTTTGGATTCATTTTTATATTTTATACTCCCAAATTTCATTGTGACAAATTAAAACAGCAAAAAGTAATAAAAATGCTTAGTGTAAGTATGAATCTGTTGATGATGAGGCTGTGTTTGTTTCTGTTCCTTGTTTCCAAATTATGCAATGGTTACTCAACAAAGTTGAATTTCTATCCTCCAACTTGTCAAAGAATTGAATGCCCAAATTATGATTTGATTGAATCTGGAAAAGACTATGAAATTCGTCGTTACGATTCCCCTATGTGGATGTCTACTGCTCCTATTGATGATATTTCATATGTTTCCGCCACCAGAACTGGTTTCCTCAGGTATTCTCACCCTCATACTGGTTGAGATTGAAGCGTAGTTGTTGTTGTTTAATCTTTCTTACTTATAATAAAATGTGGCCCTGGCAGGCTATTTGATTACATTCAAGGGAAGAATGAGTACCATGAGACAGTAAAGATGACAGCTCCAGTTATCATTCAAGTGAAGCCAAGTGATGGACCTTTTTGTGCTTCTTCATTTGTTGTGAGTTTTTATGTACCTAAGAAGAACCAGCCGAATCCTCCTCCAGCTAAAGGCCTTCATCTGCAGAAATGGGGGGAAACTTACGTCGCGGTCAGGCAATTCAGTGGATTTATAGCTGATGATGACCTTCCAAGAGAAGCCGCTGCCCTGAGTGCCAGTATTGCTGGCACTAAATGGGCAGCAGCCATCGACAAAAGCCATGCTGCAGACAATACGACGTTGTATACAGTGGCGGGATACAACTCCCCATTTGAGTTCAAGAACAGAGTTAATGAGATATGGTTTACTTTTGATTTGGACAAAGCACTTGCCATTTGAGAGGCTGCTCTTGTTACTACTTATCAAAGGATAGTTGATAAGTCCCTAGTAATTTTGTATGAACAGAATGCTACATTATATATTGCAAATAAGATAGATTGTATATTATTATACATTCTGATTCTGAGAATTTGGTGGTTAAAACACCTGTGTTGTCAATATCTTTCAACATAATTCAATTACAGCAATTTACCAAGTTGAGGGGAGCCTTTGAGACACGGTAAAGTTGTCTTCATGTGACTTATAGGCACGAGCTTCAGCCACTGATACTTGCAGTCAGGGTAAGCTGCCTACAATAAACACTCCCTCAGAAATGCAACCCTCAATCTTTGCATAAACACGAGATGCTTCATGAAAGGAGCAACTATGCAGATTATTTAACATACAGATTGTAAAGAATCAAGATAATTAGCTACAGCAAGCATATTTACAACTGCAAAATAACAAAAAAGGACCACTTGTTCCATTGAACTAGGAAATGATTGATGTGCTTCCATTCAATAAAATATTGATTAGCAAAACAGAAGCACAGCTTGTACCTAGCTAATTCGACATATAATGATTTGGAATTTCAAGAAACTAGACATTATATGGATAGTAAGTTTGTTCATATCTAGGCTCACTACCATATTCTACATGTACATGGTTACTACTATCACTATGAAAACCTTCAGAATAAGGAACAGTAACCTGTCTCGGCATGCTATCCCCAGCAGTTGAATCCAAAACAGAACCCTTACTTTCTGAAAAGAATCTTGTATGCGGTTTACTACTTGAAAACATACTACACGCGACTGTTCTGTTAGATGAATAATCTGATCCACATAAGCTGTTGATGATGGAAGAGAACGGATCAGCAGCGTTTGCATCCCCATAGTCAACGGTACTAAAAGAGTCTCTGGTACTCTCAGTAGTAAATGATGCTTCATCTGAGCTTGTAAAGAGGGACCAATCACTTGATGTAGCATCAGAAAACTCTGCAGTCATTGACTCAGTATAGGTTCCCACAACCGGCGGTCTATTTCTATTAGCGTTCTTGACGAGTCCACTGGAGGTGCAATCAATTATGTCACTGTTCATTTCTGGCCTATGATTCATATAAGGATCCACACCAACATAAAGATGCTCCGCTTTTGTCTGCTCTGGCCTAGAAGTCTTTGTCGATTTTGGTGGGCAGTGCTTGACAATTCCAGGAACTTGTCTTCGGCTAATCTTTCTTGCTGGCCGTGGAGATGATCTACAAAATTTCATACTGATTCAATATTGGGATCTTATAAAATTTCTAATAAGTCATGAAACAAGCTTCTGAAGGGATAACAAATATGAATTGGCCAAATTGATATCTAGATTATAATTTCTAACATGCCTTTGGTAAAGGTCAAAGCTCTCTAGTGCTTTACCTCTTATAAAATAAGATATATGCTCCTTCCGACATCACCTGGCTCATAGATACAGGGTGTACCTAGTATCAGAACATGCAACTTATGAGAACAGTATGACGAGCTACGAAAGCAAATACAAGTACAAGCACAATAAGTCATAGAATTCACCTTTGACAGTTGCCTACTAGCATTGTCACCAAAGGTGTGAAATTTCTCAACAAGAATGTGATTTCAAAAGAAATTAGCAAGCAAAGTGAATCTTACCTTTGATCATTACAAGTATGGTTCCCAAAAGTGCAGTCAAGCACCAAACTGCTGTATATGTACTAATTTCACTTTACCTTTTCTTTTTATGGCATAGGTGTACCAGAGCAGCTTGTGCATCTAAGACTATTTCACTGGATACCTGCTATCTCCCACCAGCGCAGGAATCGGGTAACTCAGTCCACAAGACTTAGGTAGATGGGAACCAAAATCGAACTTGAGACCTCATGGTTCTCCTCCCACTTTATTGACCATTAGGTCACACCAGCTTTACCATTATTGTATGGCTTACTTCAATAAACATTTAAATATGCCCGGTAGGTTAAGCTGAGAGTCAAGAAACCAGCAACTACAATACTGTGCCTTATAAACAGGTTAACCAAAATACATAATAAATGGATATCATGGGTTTCCTCATTACAGTAGAAGTGATTCAAGAATAAACAAAACAGACATCTACTATTCCTCAATAAGCATGCATACATTGTCCCTTGCTCTACTACCTTTATTATCAGTAAAAAAAAGTTGATCAGATACGTCTGGAAGTAGCACGTCTCTTGCTATCTTCGCTATAGTTCTCATGGGAGGACTGGTCAAGAAACATGCAACTAACTCTTAGGATTTCTATTTTCCTAGCACAAGTTAGTATATCGTAACCATTAGGTCTCAAGGACATGACTCATATGAAGGAAAAAGAAACACTGCCAAGTAACGGAAGTCATTAACCACATCCCAATTCTAACTAATGTTAAGCATACAAGAATTCAAATATTTATTCCTGATGTATTCCACGGGTAGCAACCTCCTACTAGCTTTGGAACCACAACACTCCAACTTCATATCACCCATTAGCATTATCTACACTAGTATCCTTCTAACTGGGCATAAGCATGATAAAAACAAACATTTAAGAAGCTCCATGCATCAAATTACCTCAGTATCGTCAATCCTGAACCAATTGCCTCGTAGGTGTAGATCCTTCACGTAGGATATGTAATGCCCAGAAAATGATGCATTTAAGGTATCCAAGTGCACAACAACAGCATAAAGCATGTAAAGTGGAGGAATGTCATCTGTCCCGGTCATAAATGGGATCATATCCAACATATCCGGAAATGTGATGCACTTATTTATCTTCCCATAACTTCCTTCCTGATAATTATAGAAGTGAGGTTTAAACAACAGCAATGAATAGAAAATAATATTGAAGTCAGCAAAATATAGAATTTAAGGCCCTTAAGTGCCTAGAACTTAAAAAAGGGTAAATTATTTTTCATGACTGATTTTCAATAGCATGTCTTCAAGAATGAGACATGAATAGTAGATTCAATACTGTGACTTTCGGGAATAACATATAAATGGCATTTCCAATATAACCACAAATCGGGTTTGTTAGAATTAGAGGTATATTAGTTAAAGATTTAATCTGACATTTAAGACAGCTTCGGCAGTGTCTTTTAATCTCATCAGAGAATCAGCAAAATCATTGAGCAAGTAACTAGCGACCTCTATAAAAAGCAGTACCTGAAATCTCTTCAAGACAATCGTTAAGATATTTGGAGCCTCCTGTATGCTCAACTGTTTTTGTGCACGGACATAACAAGCACACCTTTTAAGGAAATATAAGCACAAACATAAGTCTTTTCAGTATCAATAAACAATATGGATGTTCAGTTGGGAAGAAATCTACATGTGGGATTCAAAACCAAGCTCACATACCTTCCACATCTATACATATTTTCCCCATCAAGATCTTCCGGGCTTGTAAACTGTGTCAATGCATCTTCAAGTGACTCAACCCAACCGAAGATCTCCAATGAGAGATCCATGATATTTTCATAGCACGCCGATTCATGGTGGCATCTCAGACACTTGACCTGGTCATATTAAGACATAAAGTTACTAGGTAAAATTACAAAGAAAGCATAAAGTACATTCAAATTTTCAGTTCAGAATAAGTCGGAAAAAAACTAGAAATCTTAGACCTTAGATCTAAGTCTTCCTCCGAAAGTGTGTTGTATAAAGGTTGTTTGCTGCAATCTTGGATCAACAGCATTTTCTCCACCTAATGCCTCCAAACTTATAGATTGCATAGAAGCAACAATAAACCTGCACACATACAGAACAACCATTGAGAAACAAATAGCTAAAACGAAGAAATTCAAACTTTCCACTGAAGTCATTACGAAAACACACTGTTCCTATGTGTGCATTTCTTTTCTTCATTAAGATTAGCAAAATGTAATTTAATGCAGACCTTAAAAACTCATGAGCATCTTCCTGACTGCCATTTCCAATCTGACCATTAATGCTCCGCATATGCAAAAGAATCTTGTTTGGTGACAGAGGACCTCCACTTTCTCTTAACATCATCGCATGTTGCTCAAGTTCACACACAAGGCACCAATCTTTCCTGCAGTCTGATGTCCATGTAATAGGTGAATTTTGCAATTCGTTTCAAAATGAAACAGAATGGAAGTAGTTAAAGGGCTAAATCGGGTGAAATTACAAGTTCTAGAATGTGATCTGTGAAGTAGGTAGATTGTTAAAGGCTTTGTGCACATCAGACACTGCAAGACAGCATTGGCATAACAACTGCAAAATGAACGAACAATCACTGTAACTAACTTGCTATGTTCAGGCAAAATTACCTATAAGGCTAACTTCTGTTTAGGATGTTTTCAATTATTTTTAATAAACAAATATATCTCGATAGCAAATGTAAATGAGATAAGAGTTAAGACATCTGCAATATTACCTATTCCCGCAATTTATGAGACCTCTAGGCAACAAAGTGAAGTCTTCATATTCAAATAACTTCACAAACTCTTCATAAGGAAACAGCATCTGTTCATTGGACGATTATTAATGACTCATGCCAAAGCACAGACAAGCCAATGACATCATGTTATTGTATAAATTACGTTAAAAGATTCTCCAAACCTAAGTGATTCTTCATAAATACTGACCTTTAGTTTCTTTTGTTTGTCAGCCCTGGATTCTAATGATTGATGTCCGACAACTTTTGATGATTTAGCCAGACCAAACATTCTCATAATTCCCAAGTTTGCAACCCCACTGCCTGCTTGTGGAGGGACTGCATCCTTTCTTCTAGCATTTTCTGCATTGTGAAGACTCAGTAAAATGAAAGCGCAACATGCAGATATTAGCATATCACAGTCAACAAGGAAACATACTTGACTCATCAATAATCAGTCCCTTCCCTTCCAAACCTGAACACATCTCTTCTCTTGATGTTTTTGGCGTCCTATGGGACTTTGTTCCTGGAGAAGGTGATGCACTTTTAGCCCTACTGCTTCTTCTTGTTGAGGTCTTTCCAGAAGAACAGTTTAATGGAATTGCCGGAGTGCCGGTAACGACGCCTTCTCGTGTAAGGCTTTTTTCATCAATCAGCTCCTTCTGATTCTTGCATGCACTTGTTTCATGGCCTTCTAGATTCGATGAACTTGAAACATGACGATGATTTCTTGAGATGTGTTCTTTCTGCTTTTGTAACATATGGCGTTCTCCCATTGTATTCATCAAATCAGTATGTTCACTAATGAACCCATCCGCGATGCTATCATGTTCCGAAAGCATGGAATCACCATCTCTTGACTGCAAAAGAAGGCTAAGCTTAGGCAAAATGGAAAATTAAGAAACAAACAAACTTCCACACTTCCTATTGGAAAAGAAATAACCATCTGGTTCATAGAAAGTTCTTTTGAAGAGATAGTACAGCATGATGCAGAAGCACTAACCCTAGATTGAGAGGCTCGTTCAGAACTCTCAGACATGGTTCCGTCCCCTCTTCTTAATATGTCTCTGTTGCCTTTATGTACTCTCCTGTCTACAGATCGTCTCCCAACTTTTGGAGATCCTGATGTATTCGTTGCCACACTAACAGTAATAGGGGCAACTGGGGTGACAATGGGTGTTTCAGTCACCCCATCTGGAGAAGTTTTGCCAAGCCACAACTGATTTAGGTTGTTGTCGCTGTACTGCGCTTCAACATAGCTATCAAATGACATTCGTCCCGGGAGTTCATCAGTCAAGGCAGGCTTAGAGGATGAGCTGTTGCAGTTATTACCCAATTGAAGACACTCTAGCTTGTGAACCTGTCTCCAATGGAGAATCTGACACTTCCCTGAGCTGCACAATCTTCATCATTAGATAAGAATAACAATTGGCTCACAAGTCTGATGAACAATAAAGAAAAAACAGAAGTGTTGGAGACATTTTATTGTCCCAATCTTTCTTTCTTTTATTGAGAAGGGAAAAGAAATAGGCTTTTACCTATAATTATGTAAGGAAAAAAATGTAGCAGGTTTATGCATGTCTAATCCATTTTTCTTCACACGCAAAAATTAACCAAATGCCCATTTCCCCTTTTTACCTATTTGTTTCTCACTATTTCTTTCATTTTTGAAGAATTTGTGTTTAAGGAGGGAAGAGGCTTGTGCTAATAACTAATCCGCTGACTGCTCCTAACAAGGAAAATTTAGAAACAAGATTATTGTGTTTCTATTATAGGCTTCTTACACTCACTAGTTTAGTTTCAATTCAAGGTGATGACGTGTCTCAAAAACCTATCCTCGTAACCTAAGAAAGATCAAATCACAACTCAGATAGAACTGAACTGAAGAGAGAGAGATTACACACAGAGAGGTACACTCTTGCAACTCAGAATCGAGTGTGAAATAATTGTAGCTTGGGCTTTAAAGTAGAGGGGTAAGACTGCAGTCCTCCCCCTTGAACGTTTGGAACCAAAAGTAAAAAGACTGAGGAAGTGAACAGTGGAATAATATTATGAAGTAATTGAGAAGAAGATGGAAGTTAAAAAAAAAAAAAAACCTTTTCAAAGTTGACAACCTGATACTCGTTAAACATGCTACATCTACGTTTTAACTTTGTTACATCTCAATAGCGTGAAGGTTCATCTCTTCGTATGGCTGAAAAATGATTCATTATGAAAATTCTTAAAGTACCATTTTGGATATGTGAAGAATGACCGGATGGGTATATAGTTGTCACCTACGTTTATAGAGAGAGTTTAGTCATCCGGTAGCGATTTAACATTGTACTGCTTTCACCTTGGGTAACACCTCAGAGTGCCTTTCGCACCTTTAAAGGGGATGACACAAAATATAACTATAAATTTACAACACAAACCACCTTACCTTTCCAAGATGGAAAAAGAGAAAATTAAAAATTAAAGGAGAAGAAAAAATGAGATAGAGAAGACAGCCCATTTCACACTCTTAGACAATAAAATGTTCCTTTTTTGGTCCATTCCCCGTCCTCTATTTACTATTTTTGTACACAACTAACTATATATAATTTAGTAGGTGTTTGGCCGTAGATTCCAATTATTGTTCACTTTATTTGGAGCTTATGGAGTTGAAATGGAAGATAGAGTTGTGATCAGTTATATCTTTTGCAAAAAACAATTAGATGAATGTACTTAACTACAACTTCAAAAGTGAAAAGTGAGTTGTAAAATGGATTATAAGCTGTTCTCCAAATTTGAAATGAAACTTCTGAACTTCAAGTTGGATGTGGAATTTTCATGGCCAAATACTGACATTCAAGTAAAGTGAAATTATTCCAGAAAAAGGTAAAATAGTTTTTATGGCCAAAATGGGTCCTTAGAATGCAAGTACACTAAAAGAACTTTTAACATACCAATATCGAACAGATTTGCATTGAGAGCAACGAGTTGTGGCTGGACAATGGCATCTTGCACACTGATGAGTTGCACTGCTTGGCAAAGGCACAAGAGGGATAGGGGTAATACTTACAGCAGACATAGTTTGTGTCTTATGTGCTTCTTCAGCAGCCCGTTGAGCCAGCAAACCAACTCTTTCTTTCTTTTTGGCTGCCTCATTCCATTTGCCTAGAAGAATATAAGAAACCAGGGGAAGCACAACCAAGACCAAAAATAAAGTCGGAATGTCGGTTTCCCTTGGCTCGAGCATGTTCTCACCAGCAAATTCATGTCCAACTATCTAACTAAACTTCAAGTTGCAGCCTGATCTACCAAGCTACAAAAGCCAAAGTAAACCAGCAGCACAATTTTGTAATGTTCTTGTTAGATGATTCCAGCACCAGCACCACATTATCTGTAATATCAAGCAGGCGGTTATCATTGTAACCAAAATTGACAGAGAAAACAATATATTAACAATTCAAATGTATAGCACCGGAAACTATTATAACCTATTAGGCCCGTTACTCTTACAGGAAGAAGTGTGAATATACTAGAAGCAGTAACCTTGAAAAATGCTTTTATCTAATGAACCTTGGAGAATAAACAACCCCCAAAACATGTTTTCTACTGTTTAGAACTTCTAGGACATTTCCAAAAATCTGTTTAAATGCAACCTTCCGATTTTTCTTTTCTATAAAACATTCTTTATGAGGACCAGTTCAGTAGAAGTTACTACAAAGGTCATGTTAGAGCATGGTCTCAGGCAGCTATGAAATAATCACAATCACATGCTATTCAAATGCATTTAGTTGTAGACAGCTTTACACATTCCATATCAGCTATAACTTTTAACAACGGAAGACGCAGAAGTGCTTGGTGAATACAGATTAATATAACCCAAAACCCTTGCCCTATTATTTTCTACCACGGCTTGAAATTATATCGCATAAAATCCTTGATGTTTCTTTGACCTGACTTGGTATTTAGCATCAAAAGATTTAAGTTTTTTTTTGTTTTCTCTCCTTCGCCCAATTTACATTAAATTCAAAATGCATTTGTATTTTTGCATTTGAAAGTTCTATTTACTAATTAAAAGATCTTTAGCCAACATCAAGAAATTGAGTAGCAACTTTTGGAGTAATGGTGTAATTGTCTCAACAGACTGAATATATACATCACAACAGTTTCCTAACTGCTTCCATGTGTTTTATGATGCAAAGTGCATTAACCCCAGTTTTAATAATTCGAGGATATCAATCATGCACAACTTCTTGGGGGAAAAGATGTAGTGTTTTCCACAGAGCTACATTTAGTTGTTGTTATTGCTTTCATTTCCATATTCTCTTTTTCAAACTTCTTTGAGATGCTTTACTTGAGCGAAGGTTTATCGGAAACATCTTCTCTATCTTTATGATGTAGGGGTAAGGTTTGTGTAAATAACCATAGAAACATGTCTTTCACTCAGTAAACAAATGATTTTAGAGAAGTTTCTTTGCTCAGTCACTCGGAGGACAAACTACTAAATCATTATTATTATTATTACAACCTTTAAGACGATATACTATAGCTCATAAATCTGAGTTGCTTCCAATACAAATTAACCCAAAAATCAAAATGGAGACAAATTAGACACGCAGAAACCAACTAAACAACTTCCTAGCAGCTTAATTTGCTATTTTGTACATAACATGAAGAAATATGAGCAACATCTGAATCAAGAAAGGGAACTGCAAATGTTGATTCCAGATTTACCGACCAATAACCCAAAGAGGAAACAATCTCAACTTTTTCGAGTTCATATCAGTACTAAAATAAATACTCAGATAAGTGAACCCCAAAGCATTCTGAAAATAAAATGCCACTAGTACAACACAAGTAAATGTACTTCCCAATATAAAAACCTTTATCAAAACAATGTACTCAAAATCAAATCTTTAACCCATTTTCATTCACAAAAAGTAAACCGCATATGGTAAAAATGAGGATTTGGCAAAAACAAAACATAGGAAAACTGTAAAACTAAAGAAAGATTTGATTGCGCAGCTCTACAGCATACCTTTTTTAATTTGATGGATAAAATCCAAAAGACCAATTGGACCACGACACTCCGTTGTTTGATCCTTGTAGGTCTCCTTTTCTTCTTCTTTCTCTACAAGTCTAAAACCTAACAAAGATACTTAAATCCTTAGTTGGTAAGAACATAACATAATACAACAGCTCATGATCTACATATGCCTCGCATCACACCTCAACCCTCATCCCTCCACCCAAACCCAATTCTTGCATTCTCACACTTTAAGACCAAGGGAAAATTAATGTACATACACTCACATCTCATTCTTGGTAATGTCCACACTCCACTCGGCATGCTATTATTGGTTTCTTACATGGATATAATTTCAAGTGCAGATGGTAAAGATGATGCATTCAAATGCTGATTTAAGTTGATTAAGCTAGCACCATAAACTCTAGAACGACACAAACCAAACACCTAAACAACAATGTACATACTGAGAGCCAATTCAGAGAAGAGTATATATTAATCTCGGGGTATACACAAAACATGTCATTCACTCATAGAACAATTTTTTTACAGAAGATTTCTTTGCTCAGTCACTCAGAGCACAAACACCTAAAAATCACTGTTTTTATGACAATCTTTAAGATGCTATACTATAGGTCATTAAATTTCAGTTGCTTCGCATATACGTTACTAATATTTGCACCCAAAATGGAGACAAATTAATCAAGCAGAACCCAACTAAAGAACTCCCTAGCAGCTTAATTAGCTGTTTTATACATAACATCCACAAATAACAGCAACAATCTAAATCAAGAAATGGGGATTACAAAAATTAATTCCAGTAGTAACAAACCAATAACTACTCAAACTGAAAACTCAGAGAGAGAAAAAAAAGAATCTCAGCTATTTCAAGAACCCCAAAAGAGGCATTCTGAAAATAAAATGGTACTAGTACAACAGCACAAATAAATGTACATCCCAAAGCAAAAAAACACAATCTTTATCAACACCATGTACTAAAAATCCAATCTTTAACCCATTTTCATCACAAAAAGCAAACCCCAGATGGAAAAAATGAGGATTTAAGTAAAACCCAACATGGGAAAACAGTAAAACTAAAGAAAGATTTGATTAGGTAGCTCTTGAACATACCTTTTTTTTTTCCTTTGATTGATAAAATCTAAAAGACCAGTTTAACCCTTATAGGTGTTTTTTTCTTCTTCTTGTTTCTCTACAACTCTAAAACCCAACAAAGATTCTTTGATTCCTTAGTTGGTAAGAACATAACATAAACTAAAACAGCAGCTCATGCTCTACATTTGCCTCACTTCACACCTCAAAACCCCCTATTCTGGCATTCTCACACTTTAAGACCAAGGTAAAATTCATTTATAATCACTCACATATAAATTCTTTGTATCTTCTAACACGTGGCGTGTTTTCATTGGTAAGAAGCTGAAATATGATGGACCCACTTCAGTCTTAAGATAATCTTGACCGCTGAATAATGATGAGAGAGGGATAGTGACTTTGGAAGTGTGAACGTAGGGATTTTCGTACAAATAGCTCGACAGATTTATTATTTATTTTTAAAATATATTTAAGATTTTTGGCCAAATTATTCTTTTGGTTTCATTTTATTTCTATTCTATTCATTTTTCAGTTTCGTAATGAATGCTTTTTTCCTTTTCTGTTTTTTTGGCAATTTTCTAATTTTAAATTTCGGCATGATAGATTTAAGAGCTCATGACTAAAGAACATTCCAAATATATCTTATGTACTTTTAATTTAAGACCATAAAATTTTATAAATATATGTTTTTAAATTTTTATGTCAAGTAAAAATCAGACAAACCTATTAATCCGAATCCGAATATGGTTGTAAAGTAATGAAAGAGGACAAAGAGGAATGAGTGAATGGGGACATTATAATATGATGTTTTTAATGTATTTTGTAGGGTTAGAATAATATTGTGGGACCCATTGGTTGTATTTGAGTTTCCAATAATGAAAAGAATAGCCACGTGGACGGTCATGATTAGGTAATTAAGATGGATGTATTAATGAGGACTTTCCTCTTGTTAAAGAAAGGGAAAGAAAAGATACCAAAGAGAATTTCAACTTTTTATATGCTTATAAAAATAGAGAAGAAAGTGAAATGAGATTATTAGGATTAGATAATCACCAATTAAACTACTAAAATATTAAAATAGGTTTAACTGAGTTCTTGAATCGAGGATCTATTAAAAATTATTTTTCTATATTTCAAATAAAGATAAAATTTAACGTACACATTATTATTTATAATTCTTCTTTATACCCTACTTATGAAATTACATTACCTATTATTGAAAGAGTATTAATAAAAAACTAACAAATACCAAATAAAGTATTGAGCAACTTATAAATATATTTGTCATGTTTTTCTTTTGCTTATCTTTAAAAAATATATTAATTTAATTAATTATCCTTCAATTTATATTATTTTCTTTTTATTATATTAATCTCTCTACATATATTTACAATAAGAGTAAAAGCAAAATTAAGTATATTGTCCATAATAAGTTAAAGTTCATTAGTAATAAATACCGAAACCCCAATAAAAAAAAAAGAAAAATTACATGAATTGGTATATTTTAATAAATAATTATTAATTTTAGCAATATTTTTTATTTATTATTTATAGTAATACTATGTTAAATCTGTAATATATATTAAAAGTGAATTATATATGCAATATATTTGAATTATATATGAATTATAATTGAATTTAAAATATATTATGTTTATTTGGTAAAAATTTGACACATTTTATTAAAAATGTATTAAAATGTGTGATAAGTGAATTATCTATCATTAAAATTTGTATTATACATGAATAAAAAACTGTTCTTTGTAATATGAAGTAAATTTATATTATAAATAAATTAAAAGTGATCAAGTGAAAAAAAAATTATTACTATAAATAATAAATATTTTTTTATCACAGTATATTTATTTATTATGTAAGTTGTATAATATCCAATAATGACAACAAAAAGTTACATTGTTGTCTCTCTATGTATATATAAGTAAACAAATATTAATAAAAATGAACTACACTCATCAATAATTCAATATACTTTGGATCTAATTATCTGACGTTTGGGTACTTTTAGAGGTCGTTTTATTAAGATATCTCTGATTAAAATTATATTTTTAAATTGAAGGTATACATTTAATCTCAATTTTGATCTTAAATATTCCATCTTAATCATCCAACTTGTTATTATTTAGTTTCATTTTCTAGATGAAATAAATTATATAATAATTTGGGGAGGATATGGAACAGTTTCGATTTCACATAAGTTTAATAATTTTTTGTCCAAATATATAAATTAAATATTTGTAAATATAGACGTGTTGATAATTCACAAATCGATTTACTTCATTTCGAAACAATAACAAGATGAATGGGAAACATAATTCGAGCAAATCATGCTAGAACAAATAGTAGCATTCACAATCACTTATCCTATATAAATGAAGGGAAAAATAGTTATAAAGTTTGATTTGAACGACAACATTTAAGTTTTTCAATTATAAACACAAGACAAACAGTTTGATTTGGTTTATAAATAAAAAATTCAACACAAATGATTTAATATAATATTTAAAAAAATCAAACTAATTAACTTGATTATATACACCCCTAGCGGAAAGGACGTAGAAAAGGTTTTGAGGGACATGACTTGTGTTTTAATCACGATAATGCATGCATACATTAGAACTTTATTGCATTACTAATGCATATAAATCGATGATACTAGTAATACATACTCAATACATGTATAATAGAGTAGCTACAACTACATGTATTTCACTTGACTTCATTAGTTTTTAGACTATTAATTTCTCTCTTAGCTTTGGCTTCATCATCATTCTTCCTCATCTATTGTAGTTGTATCTTTCTGCTATTTTCGCTTTGACGTTTTAACTCAGAGTCACAATGTTGTCCCCATCGTGCATTAATGTCACCCAAATCGATTACCAATTTCTCCTAATACATTATTATATTTATATTTAACATGTATAGTAAGTAAATAAACACAAAAACAAAAAATATTTAAGAGTGAATATTACTAATTCTAACATGATTTTCTAATTTTCAATACATAACATTAAATTTCTCACAATACCTAAAAAAATTAATTAACAAACTAAAATAAAAACAAAAAAGAACTAAAACATATCTAATGCAATTAATTAAAAATATCATTTCTTTTAGTATAGGGGTGGATATATCAACCTATATAAGTGAAATGAAATCATTTGCTCATATTAAATTAAATGAATCGCTCATATTTTATTACACTTTCTTAAATGGGTAAATATGATCTTCAACTTATTTAAGCTCAAACAAATATGAATAAAATGAGTTAACATGAGAATCCATATTCAGCATATATATATAAGTAAGAAATGAAACAATTTTTTGTTTTTTGTTTTTGGAAAACAAAAAAATTTAGGAGTCCGTTGGAAGAAGGAGGTACTCGGCGAAGGGGGTAATTTTTTTTGGAAAACAAAAAAATTTAGGGGTAGGGGGTGGGAGTGTCCGGGGGAGGGGGTAATTTTTTATTTTTGAAGAACGTTTTTTTTTTGTTTTTTGAAAAATAAAATTTTTTTAGGGATAGGGGGAGGAAGGGGGTTGCCGAAGGGATGGGGCAGGGGGTGTCTGAAGGAGGGGGTAAATTAGGGGTAGGTTGGTGGTGGATGGTCTCGGGGGGGGGGGGGGG
>NC_028643.1:75734457-75753596 GCF_001406875.1 Solanum pennellii | reverse complement strand
GGGGGGGCTATAGGGAGGAGTAATTTTTTTTTTTTGAAAAACAAATTTATTTAATTAGGATAGAACTACTTTGTTCAAACCACATATTTAACCAAATAGATATTTGTCCATATTATATTTGGATGGATTGTAATCCAAACCATTTTTTCTCAATCTATATTCAACTCATTCAAATTCAGTCCAATCCAACCATTTATCACCCCTATTTAAATATATTATTTTGTAAGGATATCGAGTCCATGATTTTCTCCTAGATAGTTAGTTGTTCACTATTTTCCAAATATAAAAGAGAAATTTATATTTAAAAAAATTCACTTGTTAGTAGCTAATTACTTAGATACAATCTAGTTTGTAATATTAGAAATCTTATTAGATTTTGGTGCGTTTAGATATGCCTAGATACAGGTATCTCGAGATACATGGGGTTATAATTATGTGTAATTTATTCTAGATATATTGTATCCAATTGGATTGACATGTATCTGGTATACATTATAACAAATCTCACTCGTCTTCCTCCCCTCCTTCCCATCTCACTTGCTATTATCCTATGTATTTGGGTTGACATCTCGATATATGTTAGTCTCGCTCGCCTCTCTCCTATATTAGTGTATCTGATGGCTAAAATATACGTATCTAGGTGTATCTTGTTCAATATATAATACGAAACTCTTAGCTAGTGATAAGATACAAATTTTTTTCAAAGTATACGTAGCAATACTATATAGGATAAAGCCATATACGATCCTTTTAAAGTTGTCCGCATATTTTATTTGGACATCAATCATTTGTGTTGAACACCTCTAGTACTTTGAATTGATACCACTTTTTGCTCAACACGACTAATAAGTATTGAATCTGATTTTTTTTATAATTAAAAAATTTCTTTTTTCTTGATTGGACTTGTTGCCATTATTTCCTCACGCATTCATGGGCATCACCATATACACCCTTCTTCTTCCTCCTAGTTTTGATTCTTCCTTTATCATTTTATTTTTTTCAAATTGCCATCATCATATTCATTTCCTTCGCTACATCACTAATCTTTCGTCGCCGTCTCTACATTCCTTTTCTTCTTCAATTGTCACTTCTTCCATCACCATTGAAACTATACTTTGTCATTGTTGATTTATTTATAAAGAAGAAGAAGAAAAAAAAAACGTTGGTGTTCAAATAGGTAAAGAATATGGGTGGACATTGGGTAACTTTGCAACTATTTAAAGCTTTTTTATTTTAAAAAATAATATTGAATCTAAAAAGAGAAAGACATGGTGGAGGAGGGGGCTGATTCCAATGTGTAGCAAGGGAAAGGTTTGGGCAAATGTGTGGATTGTGTTGAGTTTTTAAAAGTTTGAGTTTCTGCGGTGTGTCCTACGGAAGGAAATGACGAGTTGTAGACAGTTCTATGGGTCGTAGTAAATACCTATAAGATCGGTTTAGACTTAAACATGTTGGAGTGAAAGTGGCCATGGAGGTCTACGGAAGGGATTATTATTGAGTATTTTATAGATAATCTGAGTTGAGTATTTACTTTGAATTGAATGCTTTAAAATCGTGTTTTTAAGCCTATTATCACTTGAATAAGTCTTCCGCTAAGTAGTAAGTCAGGTCAAAAGTTCGCTTGGGGACCATCAATAATATTCGAGTGTCAAGCACATCTTGGATATAGGCTCGGGGCGTGAAAAACTGACACATGTCTTAAATTAATTTCGTCCTAGTGTCATGTCATAGCTAGCGTGTCTCACACACTTGATATTTCTGGTGATTGTTAAAGAAAATGTCAGTAAGTGTCAATTCTATGTGCTAGATGTCTTTTATATATAGGTACAAGACAAAAGAAACAAAGGACGAAGATTTTGAATTCAAAGGAGATGCACGTATATATGTATTAAAATGTATGTACCTTCTTTGTTGTCGGAGTGCTATGTGAAGTGGAGTCTGGTTTTGTTTGTTAAATGTCATCTTCTTTGCGCTAGGATGGTCTAATATAAATTGAAAAAAAGTAACATAGTAGAAGAGTAATAACAACATTGATAAAGTAAAGTAGATAACACTCTTCTATTTACTAACAATTTCTTCTAATACTCACATTCATTATCTTCCTATCTAGGTTGTATCCTCGCTAGGTATCCCTATATAATTGCAAATGATAGAGTTGATAAAGGAGATGACAAAAACTTATATTAACAATCACAATATTATTATTATTATATGATTTAGCCAATCGGCTTACCTATGAAAAACTAGTAAAGAAGAAGTATTGAGATAACAAGTAAACCGGAGTATAGATTTCGCGTGTATACGAAGAAGTTGTCCGAGAATCCTTGTTAGAATTCTGAAAAGGAGTTGCGTGAGACGATGAATCCATTCCTTAACGTTGAATGTTATATAAGGAATGACAGAAACAGGAACATCAAGAGGAAGTGAATGTGCTAAAGTAACAAATGCACGCATTGCAAACCACATGCTATACACAATTATCCCTCCTTAAAATTAACGTTAATTTCTTCATCAATTAAATATGTACCTTGGTTGTTGTCCAAGTGCGAGACGATGCCATGTCAAGTGGAGTCTGATTTAGTTTGTTAAATGTCATCTTACTATTGATTGAGGCACATGGTTCCCATAGGCATCAAGCAAATGGAGTGGAGTATTGCCATCATCAACAAGGCTATTAAAAAATTATCGACTCAAGTGATAACACCTTGAGCAACGTTCGTTCAATATGGCAACATGAAGTGCATTTTGGCCTTTGCTCCAACAATCTGGGCACTGCACGTATCATCCATTTATCACCTTCACTGGCTGCAATGTCCAATCATTTTCACTGCCTGCAGGAAGGTAGGCTAAACATTTCTTCCATCCGAAAACTATTTCTGTTTAACAGCATAGTGTAGTGAATTCCAACCCCATATATCATATTCTTCGCATAAAGGTTGATCCCATTGCCATAGTAATCTCGCGCATTCTGAACCTATTTATTAGTCAAATGTTATATATGATGATAAATGAATTGATATCTTTTTTCCTTTAACAACATCATAAAGTATATATGACTGTAGGAGTATATATATATTTATAGCTTCTTTCTATTAGTAGATGGACAAATTTAATCATTTTCCATAGGATGAAACCATCCCAGAAGGTACGTACTAACCCGTGTGTTCTTGAATCACAGCTGCATGTAGAGGTGTTCGATTGGATGGACCTGCAACATTCTTTGCAAACGTTCAAGATTTCAATCAAAGCATCATGAAAACCTGACTCCGCTGCCAAATAAAGTGGCGTCTCCTCTGCCTTATTTGCTGGGAAATCGTGTTCAGGATCTAGTAATAATTTCACCAAGATCCTCACAATGTCAATGTGTCCACTTCTAACGGCCTTGTGCAAGGCCGTATCTCCAATGTCATCCTTCATCCTCACAAGTACTGTCTCCTGTCCTTGTATGCTAAGTAGTTCACTCACCACTTCACTTTGTCCTACATATGTGAAGCGCGGTTTCATTTTTCTTATTCTTATAACATAACAACGCCGGGGTACTCTTAAGGACTTCTCCCACGAAAGCTCGTTGGCCAAAGAGAGCTGCCACATGGAGGATTGTGTTTCCCTTTGGAGTGACTTGGTAACCATTTTCTTCCTCCCTTGCCAGATGATCAACAACTGAAAAATCACCATCTTCCATACTGCCTTTCATTGCAGCAAAGTACATTCTTGGATCCATTATTATGTGTGGAAATCCAAGGTATCACAACAGTCTTTTCTTTTTTTTCTTTAACTCTGTGCCAATCAAACAATGTCAGATAAGTTGAGACAGATGAAATATCTAATTAAGTCAAAAGCATTGTTATATTGCATTTATGCAATTTTTTAAATCTTACATACTCGTGAATACGTTCATATACACGTACAAAGCGCGTATCCAGAGACTACTTGGTTATAGAGAATCACAATTATTAAGAGGGCAAGAGGCCCGGTAATACTCTGGACTCATGAACTTAAGCATATTGCTTATGAACAACTTTAATTTTTTCTATTAAGTTTATTTTTCATTCTAATGTACCAAAAGAAATTATGCATAACATGATAAAAAAAAATAAGTTCAACAATCTAAATGAAGAAAGGGGATTGCAAAAGTTAAAAGTTCAACCAATGACTAAAACTGAATTCAAAGGGGAAAAAACCTCAGCTTTTTCAAGTAAGAGAACTTAAATGACAATTCATACCTTCTACGTTTACATTAATAAACAATGATTCAAAAGTTCTATTTATTTTCTTAAAACTTCGCCAAATAAAATTCACACAACCTATTCAAAAAAAACTAAATAGTACACAACAAAGATAAAAACACAATATAATCTTTATCAACACCACGTACTAAAAATTGAATCTTTAATTCATATTCATTCACAAAAAGTAAACCCCACATGGAAAAAAATGAGTATTTTGGTAAAAACCTATCTGCATACCTTTTGTTTCCTTTGATAGATAAAATCCTAAAGAGATTCTTTGATTCCTTAGTTGGTAAGAACATAACATAACACAATAATTTCTTATGGCATTCTCACACTTTTATGACTCAAGAAAATTTTTATGTACAGTTATCACATATTTACACACGTGGCATACTATTATTGGCTAGGGAATTGATAGGAATATGGACCCAACCGTTGGATTATTATGATTAAGAAAGGGAGTGAGACAATAGGAAGTAAAAAATTAAAACAATCGAAGAGGACAGAGAAAATCGTCCAAAATTTGATTTTTAGTTTTATGTCTTCTTTTGCAATACATCTTTTTTCTATATAAAATATCTAAATACGGTCATTTTCTTTTATTCAATTTGTAATTGATTAGACGAAATTCCAAGTATTTGCTTGATGCCCTCAAGATGAACATCATCCATATCCGGAGAGAAGCAAAACAAAAGGTTTTTCTCACAAATGAAGAAGACTTTCTTAACACAGGACGATGTGATTAAGATCATCTAATATTCAATCCAAACTATGTTTTACACGAGTTCGGAGCCTAATAGGTATAAAATGTTAACAAAAATTTCAAAACTATATATAAATTTTAAAATTAACCAAAACGGCAAAATCGCTGGTAGAGCAGCAATTTTGCTCGCCGAAAAAAGCAAAATCGCTGCAACACCATCGATTTTACAAATGTGATTTATTTTTTTAAAAGAATAATCACATTTTGCAAAATCGCTGGTGTTGCAGCGATTTTGCTTTTTCCGGCGAGCAAAATCGCTGCTCTACCAGCGATTTTGCTGTTTTGGTTAAATTTAAAATTTATATATTGTTTTGAAATTTTTATTAATATTTTATACCAATTAAGCTCCGGACTCTCTTTTACACTATTTTTATTATGTAACTATAGGGTCTAATCTTGACCTATTATTTTAGTAAGTTTTATTTGAGGAAAATAGAAAATTACAAACCAAAAAAAAGAAGGTTTTGCATTGTTTGATTTCTAAAACATGAATTGTGAAGTTGTCAAAATAATGTTTTTCATCCAGTCTAGTTTAAGTTGAGAGTCTTTAATATTTAAAAAGAGGAAATTTCATAAACAACCATAATTTGGAGAAGAATTACCATTCTATATTTTTCAAGTTGTCACAAATTCACAAAATAATCTTGAGCCTACAATAAAGTACTACTTATTTTGCACTCAATATTTATACTAGATCATATAATCTAGGTTAAATTATATATAATAACAAACTAATAAATTAAATTAAATATTATAATCACACTTTAATTTAATTGTACCCTGTAGCAAATTGTTTGTCAGTCACCTCTCTCCCTCAAACTCTCGCTCACCACTCTTGACTCTCCCTCTCTCGCTCTATCTCTCGCTCGCTCCATCTCATTTTTATACAAATACAAGTGTATCAAATGTGTTTCTGTTTGTATAAGCGAGAAAAAAAAATTGTATATATACATATATTTTCGTTCCCCTCTCTGCCCTCTCCCAGATCTCACTCGCCTCTATCGCTTATACAAACAGAAACGAAATGTACGAATCGTGTTTCTGTTTGTATAAAGTGAGAGAAAATTGTATATACACTTGCAAATGCATATATCTTCGTCCTATACACATATAATTATACAATACAAATATTTCTCTGCCCAATTTTCTTTTGTCTCTCTCTTTCTCGTTTTATACATACACAAATTATACAATTGATTCGTATACAGCTGCTTTCTTTTGTATATATATAGCAAATTATACAATTGGTTTCTTTTTATATGTATAGCAAATCATGCATATTTATGTTTGCTATGGAGAGTAATTATACAAACTTTGTTATAATATACAAATATAATTTTGTGTTTGTTATATGTGAAAGTTGCTCTATAATCTAAGTAACTGACCATAATTATTAGTAATTTCTATATATTTGGGCTAGTGTTGGTGGCAACTTGGGCATGACTACGAAGTATGTTTGTTGGGTCAATGGGCCTAAAAAGCAAGAGCTCTTAATACAATACAAATCTATACTACCCCTTGAAAAACTGTTTTCTTGCTTTGCTAATTCTTGAACAAAAGATAGTTGTTTGTTGACAATTAAGTAATCTAACATACTTGATTTAAGTTAAAAGAAATTAAAAAAGAAAAACATAACATACCTATTGTGTTTTTATAAGTTGAGTCTGAAGAGCATAGTGCGTACGAGTTTTATTGTTATCTTATGAATGTAGAGACAACGTTTTCAATAGCCTTCAGTTCAAGTAAAACATATAAAAAATCAAGCATATAAACAAATATAGTATCAAAGAAATCATCGTGGAAACAACTAAGAAGAGACCAAGTAACAACAAGAAATAATATCATAACTGAAGCAAAAGAAACAACAAATAAAACTAAAATTGAAGAATATAATAAGATGGTTTTGGAGTAATTATAAATAGAATGATAAATTTGTTGAACAAAACTTGACTACTTATTAAACTTCTTTTAACGTTTGATTTTCATATTTTCCTATCTAGGTCATATGCTTAGTAAGCTTTGAGTGAATCGCGTGTTGTCGAATTACCTCTATTCCAAAAACATTTCAGCCTACCTCTACGTACCTCTCCTTATACCTTTTATAGTCAATCTCTCGTATCTCATCAAATGGGGCTCTATGAATCTTCTCTTCAAATATGCTAGAACCATCTCAGTCTCGCCTCCCTCATCTTGTCCACCACAGAATTCATTCCCACTTTGTCATGAATAGCTTCATTCCTAATCCTACCTCTCCTTGCATACTCACATATCCATCTCAATATCCTCACTTCCGCGACTTTCGTATTCTTGAATTGCAGGTACTTGACCGACCAACACTCTACCCCATACAATATGACAGACACGATCACCATTTTATATAACTTACCTTCAAAGTTTGATGGCACATCTTATCACATAAGACACTGGATGCGGACTTCCATTTCACCCATCATATTTCAGTATGATGTGTAACATCATAGTCAATCTCTCCATTTCCTTAAATTATTGACCCCAAATACTTGAAATTTCTCTTTTCGATGATGACTTGGATATCAATCCTTACTTCAATCTACCATATAAATTGTGTCAATAATCTTAGACGTGCTTAAATTTAAACCTTTAGACTGTAGGGTGCTAGAGTAAAAAAAGACATCTAGATGAACTCATAGACGGAGTTATCTAGCTTCAATTAGTGAATTTTCTAGTGATCAAAAATCAATTACAAGTACTAAGCTTGTCATTCTGGACCTTTTTATCCCTTGTGTTTATCATTTAAAAAAGAGCTTAATTACCAGTCAAATATTGAGTGGGCAGGTGGCTCTTGGTTAAAATGAATTGAGTTTAATATTTTTTTAAATTATTTTTGGCTTAAAAAATAAGGCAAAATGGCTGAATATATCACTTTCCCCTGGGTTGATGACTTCTATCGTATTTACCTAAACGAGGTTAATGAACGATCGATAAGACTCATGACTTAAACTCGTGACTTCTATTACACTTTGAAGGGGTGTCCGCCCCTGAAGTTGATTCAAGTGGCTGAACTCATAACACAATTTATGACAGCGCGGACCTGCATTGGTGCGGCCCTACCAAAAAGAAGGGAGGGAAAAAGACTTTGTTCATTTATTTTTAAAGAGAAAATACATCAAATTTTTTCTTAACTTGGCACGAAAATTCGCTTTAGTACTTAAATTATATCGGTGTTTATATACTCCTTAACATGTGTTTGGTGTAAATTATTTTCAACCTTCCGAGCTCCAGCTTCCTGCGCGTGTTGGTATAGCTTTGAAGGGCGCGTAATTCATCTTTTAGCATTTTTTAAAATAAAATTTGACCCTCCAAAGATAATATCCGACCCATTACATATTTGAATGTAAATCTTCTCCTTTGTAGAACCCTAATTTCCTCTTCTCCTCACCAACCCAATCATCCAAAAATGGTGACCTAATTCATGCTTTTTTTTTCTCAAATCGTAGCTCTTCAAACCTAAAAGTTGAATCAAACAATAAACTCTTTTCGTATATATCATTGTTTCTTCAACTGGATTTATTTTATGTAAAAGTTCGAGACGTAAAAATAACATGTAGGAAAATACAGGAGAAGATTTTGTGGTACGTAACGAAAGCTTAATATACTAAACTGTTTCTTGAAATATCATGGACAGCCTTCATTTTCATAGACAGACCTTTTTCATAATTGATATGTGTTCCAGTTGTCAATTCTTATTGATTTGATTGAAGGAAATAAAGAATTGCTGTAAATATCAAATCATTGGTGATTGTTCTTTTTGTTCCATTGTTGATGACATTTAATATTGTGAGAAATAAGCATAAATACAAGAACATTCTTTGTTATTTTTGTGAAAACAAAGTTGGAATAATCATGTGAAGTATCATCACTATATATATATATATATATATATAACTTGGTTGATGATAGTACACGCTATAACAAACTTGTTCATAAATTCCATCTCATAACCCTATCCAGAAAAAAAAATCTCTTTAATATCAATGGTTCACATACACAAAAACTTTTCAACTATGAATTTAAATAAATTGTAATATAATTTTTTTTTAAAAAATAATAATAATGAGATCCAATGTAACTCGAGATGAACCTTTATCGATGAAGGCAAGAAATAAGATGGACATCTATGAAGCATTAGGAAATAAAAACATTTGAGTTTGATCGAACAACATATTGTTATATTATTAAAGGAAATCATTTGAGTTTTTCGATATCAACTACCCTTTTGATCCAAACATTGTATATTTGTTGAAAAATCTATTAAATACGTACATATAAAATGATAAAACTTTAAATTCTGGCTTTGTTTCTCGTTCTTAGCTAGGAAAAATCACTACGAGGTTCCAAATTTCTCAAACAGGGTTAATCTGTTTTCTGCTAGTCTAGATTTGAAAGCTGATTTTTTGTACTCAAACCATGTAAACTCTTTGTACAAGCTGCTTTCTTCTCCTTCCATTAGTGATGGCAATGGTGCTATCTTTTCACTCAATGGTGGTCCTCCAAAATATATCATTGATAATCTTGATTTTACACTGTTTGTCAGTACCCTGTGCTTCACACTCTTAAACCTTCCATTAGTCATCACCTGCACGCAAATTCAAGATTTTAAGTTTACGAGTTCTGAACGATCATGCTATTTCACTAGACAAGTATGAAATTTGATGAGGGTATGTTATGTAACCTGCAATGAGTCGCCAACATTGACGAAAAAAGAACTCTGATCAGGTGGCACAGAAAACCAGTTGCCATTTTTGAGTAAAATTTGAAGGCCGGAAGTGTTGTTGGATCTTAATACCGATATGATTTGTGGATCGGTATGTTCTCCAAATCCAATTAAATTTTTGGCATTGAATTCTTGAATATCAGGACATTGAGGATAGTGATTCAGCCTGAAAACAGAGTCGCTCTTTTCATCCATCAATAGCTTACTGAAAACATTCGTCGGATGAATCTTTAATCCCTCCGCCAACTTTTCAAGAATCTCACATGACATTCTCTTCACTGCTGTCACATAATCATTCACCGCAGCTCTGCAATAACAATAACAATAACAAAAATCAAGAAACCATAAAATCAAGAATCGAAATTTCAAGACATTACTCTGTTTTCCCCTGTTTCGCTCTGTTTTCCCCTGTTTTAGTGTCTTACCGAATGTTTTCTGGATTGACACCTAATACAGATGCGAATTTCTGGTAATTGAATTCAGAGTTTGTTGAAAGGAGAATGTATTCAACCCAACCGATATCGCCACTTTGTCCGATTTGTTTATTGCCATAGCCAAAAGGGTCAGCAGGCCCTGCTTTTAGCTTCTCAGAGAGGGGAGAGGAGAAGAATTTGATGGCTTCGGATTCGAGTTTACTTATGAATTCCATAGGAACGTCATGGTTTACCACTTTAAAGAATCCGAATTCTTCGCAGGCCTTAACGATGAGGTTCTTGGAGTCAGGTTTAGAGAGGTCTATTACAGGAATATCATTGAAGAAAGAGGGGGATTTGCAAGAATTGTTGTTGATTATTGGTAAGTGATCATTGTCAGGTTCTGTTAAAACCACCATTGTTTTCTTTGATGAAACTTTAAATGGTTATTAGAAGAAGAATAACAATGAAAAGATCAGAACTTTGGGTTATACTATCTAAGACAAGTATTTCTTGTTACAACTGTTGGAACTTAGTTGTAGTTGTGAACACTCTGAAACACCCTGCTGTCCTATTTATAGGACTCTCCAAAGTCCAAATTCACAATAAATTCGAATTAATAATATATTCGCTATAATCTTACTAGGGGATTATGAATATATATATATATATAGGCAAATCATATCCTTACTGTGGATGGAAATTTAATTACTTAGATATATCTTACTTTGAATATTATATATTTCATTATATTTTGGTGTGTTCAAATACATTCAAATATATGGTCAAATTTATTCTAGATATATTATATCTAAGTGGATTTGCATGTATCTGAGATACATAACAAAATCTTGTTTGTCTCTCTCCTTATTTTAAAGTATTTGGTTGCAACAATGCATGTATCTTTTTCAGCATATGGTAAGAAACTCTTAATTAGTGTTAAGATACGTAATATTTCAAAAATATAAATAAATAATCTTATATATGATAGTGAGTATGTCTAAATATGTAATGTCTTCAATAATGTAAAGTCTAAAAAGAATAAGATACACGTAGATCTTATCCTAATTGTGTATAGAAAGATCTTCGTAGGGTAAAGTCTAAAAGGAATAAAATAAATGTAACTCTTATCTTAATTGAGTAATCGTAAATAGCAAGGTTGTAATGAAATATAGTTTGAATAAAATAAAATACACGTCAATTTTATCCTTAAATAGAAATACTATAAATAATATAGATGAAAAATAATCATTCTATCATAAACAATTAGTGTAATGCGAGAAAAAGAAAAGGGTTGGAGGAATTTTTTGTATTTGATTTACATAGTGTTGATATTTATGAAAAATATCTAGAAAAAAATAATCTCGTGTTATTCCTGATAATATGATTGATAGTCAAACAAATATACTTAGGATTTTGTGTTTAATGTAACAAAATTTTAAATGTTGTTTTTAACTTTTTCAAATTTTATGATTAATTAAACACCACCTAAATTGGATAGCATAAGTAATAATTTCGAACATTGAGGAATATTAAAGATAATTTGCTCTTTTTGAACTTAGTACTATGTGGGTGAGTGCAATGGACGGTGGACCTAGGATTGACAATGTTGTAGAAATGTGTACCAAAATTAAATATGTTTATCAACGTAAATTATAGTGAGATAGTTAATAAGAAATTAAATTTAAATCTTTGATAATGAAAAAAATATATTACATTCAGCGTGTAAATCTAATTTAATCAGTTAAATTTTAATATATATCGAACATCAATTGAATATAAAAAAAAAAAGAACACTATTATTTTTTCTTCTTCTTTTATATACTTCTTTTTTTTTTTAAACACGATTATCAGATAAATTGTCTTGGTGATCAGTTGGAATAAAAAAGAAAGGGCACCCTTTCCCCACAAAACAATTGATTCATGAACCAATAATGGCTTTACATGGCACCCTTTATACTAGTTTTTTTTTATAATGGGAAATGATTATAAATACATTTGGGAACCTAGCGGCTCGTAGAAGTCTCTAATATTATTTTTTATGCATCTGATATATACACTCGTAAATATAATAGTTTAGGAAGGTCCAAATAGTCCTATGGTACTAAATTGGTAGAAGTTATATAATACAGAAATAAAATTGAGTGATTTTTTAATTACAAATAATAATTTAAAGTTGAGTGATCATGATAAATTATCTTTTCAAACTGTGTAATAAACGTGTTGAAAACTTGAAACTTTCTTTATCGAAAGTATTCATTGAATATTTTAGAAAATCTAATTAAAAAACGTGGTCATTTTCCTAATCAAAATGATATTATTGTTCAAATGGAAAATTGATTGATGACAAACATTGATGGTATGGAATGGAATGACTATTAAATTGATTGATATGAGATCATTAACTTGGAATTAGACATAATTTAGACTTGACTTATTTTTTATAATGGTAGCTCATTAGATTAAACATTTAAAAAGCGTGGCATAAATTATAAGGGTGCCTTTTTTATTAAATGTCACATTTTTCTAAATTACTCCATGCAGCGCGTATTAAGACAATGACATGGACTTTCCTTGACCCCCAATTTTTTCCGAGATAGCCTAGTTTGTGCTAAAACAATAAATTCGTAAATAAAAGCATATTTCATAAATGATTCAATAACGATAATTTTTTTTTTAAAAGCTTTTATATGAATCTATTCTTTCTTTTAATTATCATAAATGTTCTAAATTGACTTCTTGATAATAAAATTAATTACATTCTTGAAAAGATCAGAAGCTTTACACTCTTATTGTCAACCTTCGCTCAAAGTACACCTCCCACCCACCCACCCAAACGCACACCCTCCCACTTCTATTTATATTTAGTTTTTTTATCTGTTGATTCAGTTCATCTTAATCATAATTAATGATATGTTTCATTTACTCCATTTTCTATATCACTTTTCAAGTACTCTCTAATTGATTCAACTTATTTATCTTAATTCCAAATGCTATATATATTTTATTTGTTCCTTAACATATAAATATACTAACTCAAATGATTCAAAAATATTATCTTTTTCGTTTCAATTTATATGATATCAAATTACACGAATCATCAAAATTCTCTATCATTATTTTAATTTAACTGTTTATTAATAATACATAGCAGCAACGTATTTTTCAATGTCATAAAATTATGTCCCCCCCGCTCCTTCCATTTTCATCAGAAATCACTATAACTAACTTTTTTTTACCTGTTACAATAATCACACGTGTCAAAATGCCCAACAACGACCAATACACTAACAAGCTGCCACGTGTAAATATTGTCGGGGATTATAAAAAAACTTTATTATATATGTGGTGGCTTTTTATTATTCGTAGACAATATGTATACAGTGACACAAGAGACAGGTTGGCTTAAAGACACCAACGTGGAACATTGTTCTTCTCAAAAAAGAAAAATTTAAGGCAAATTACATTTGATCAATTTATTAGATTCCACTTGTCTAAATTCTATTTGTACTTGTAAATACTAATTTAGGAGATTTGATTAGAAAGAAGATATCAAAGTAATTATCGATGGTTAGGAATGTGGATGAACTCTCATTAACCACAACTTAGGTATTCTTTAGGGATATGAACCGCGTTTCACTAATCGTATCTGTCATGTTTACGTGAAAAATATATATAAGTCTAAGTAATATGAATCGAAGAAACATATTAAAATAATAGATTACGTATAATGTGAAAGGGATATGTCAATTTTGAAATAAGTTTGAGTGGAGAGACTTAAATTTTTTTTAAAAATAAAGTTAATTCTGAAAATGATAGATCAAAAACTTGGTCCCATTTTCTGAAATTTTGGTACACTGATAATTGGGGTTGGCTTAGCTAAGCTACATAATGCATTTCAAAGTTCCCATATTTTAGGGATGTGCTCCAATATTAGTCCATTATTTAGCTAATGAGCCGGATCTTGTTGGGATCCAACTAACAAAATTTCATTGTGCGGAAGTTAACAATTGCAAATTTTATAATTTCGAGTTCAAATTAAGACGAAATTGAGGTGAAGGAAAAAGTAAAATGTATACGTACAGTATTTGGAGACAAGTTCTGATTAAGAAAATAACTTAGAGGAAAATTGACCAAACATTTCATGTTCAACAGACAAAGAATAGTGTGACCTATATATGATACCAGATATACAGTATGTTTCTACATTTCTCTAATAATACACATGCAATGTATGTTTTATTTTCCTCCCATCATTTACATATACCAAGAATATACATAGAACTGTGTGCATGCATGTGAACTAGAGCAGGTGTTCTGACACAAAGGTGAAATATTATTGTACCATAATTTTAATTTATATAACGTAATTTAGCTTGATACACAAATTATATTTTAGAGTACTATCTAAATATTTGTAACAATCCCACGAACTTATCCATAAGACCAAAAACACTAATTTCATACAAACTATTATGGATTAAATTTAGTAGTACACTAGTGTACAGTCTACGCACTTGTCAACTCTCATAGTGGAAAGCTAGATGGGAAAGATTTGACCAAATTTTACGTGGAAGAAATTAAAAGCAATCTTATGATATGTCACAATGATTTAAGATGAGACAGAATTCTTATCCAAACAGCAAACGATTATAATATAGGCATAATACATATATTAGATCTAAATCTGGCTTTAAATTTTATTTTAACTTTTAATTTTTATAATGCACAAATAGGCACTTTAACTATTCAACTTTTAAATAAATAAATACATAAGTCCTACATTACACAATACACATAAGACACCACATAGAACAAAAAATGACATGTAGGACATGCGTGTCTATTTGTTCAACTTTATACAAGTTTAAGTGTCTATTTGTATACATCAAAAGTTGAAGGGTATAAATGTAATTTGAAGCCAAGTTAAAGGGCACATTCATGTATTATGCTTGTAATATATTTTGCAAAATCAAATTTCATCATTAAACTTCTTTTGGGTATAATTTTATAAGTATATTAAAAAAAAATAGTGATAAATTTCAATGTTAGTCTGCTCATAATTAGTAGAAATTCATCATTAAATAAAATTGATGACAAATTTTATCGTTTAACTGCGTAACTCTAACTATTGGTAAATCTTAGTTTTTAATATAGAATTCGAAAAGAATAATGAATACTCAATCGTATTTTTATTCTATGTTGGTGGGTTCTCATCCAAACAAAAAACGTGAAAATAGGAGAATTATTTTGGCCACAAAAGTGGATAGAATATAGATATACATCCGTTTTAACCTTGATTTTGATTCATAATGGGTACGATATACTTTTATAAAGTTTTTATTATTTCTTTGACTTGATTGAATGGGGACGGTCACTTTGATGTTACATACAAAATATCCTTACATGATTATATAATTAAACCGGCATCCAATTAAATCAAATTGGTTAATTTGGTCTTAATTAGTAAACCTTATTAAAATTTTAAAACATTGTTAAAAGAAAACAGCACCAATAATAGAGGATAAGTATTTTGAATAGTAATCACATTTTTGTCGAAAAAGCCACATGCGTTGTTTCAAGTTTAGTAGCAATTAACTTTATCGACTGACATAAAATAAAATTAACCTAAAGAATATTTAACTATTTTAGTACAAAACATCAGGAGTCGAACGCATGTTAAAAGAATAAGATGTATGTGTAAATTCGTTAATTTTATATATAGTTTTGTATACATATGCACCTTATTTTTGATGTTTCAATTAAAATGGTAACACCATGTACATTTTGTATAATCTTAAACATTGAGCTATCTTCCTAAGATATTTAACTTAGTTAAATTTAATTATTATTAGCCTTGAAATCACATTTGATCTATATGTATTTTATTTTTGCCAATATTACATTATCAATGCCTGGTTCAAACACAAAAATATCCCTTAATTAGCTTTTATTAAACTTTTGTTAATGTTATGTCAAGATAATAACATCTCAATAACGTTCATATTTTAAATCTACTCAGAATAATATTCTTAAAAAAATTTTTAAAGAACATGCTTTTAATCGTAACTATTCTAATTCCATTATAAAAACATTTTAATATTATAATCATTAAACTCAAAACTACAATAAAAATATGAAACTAATAAAAGTATTATAAAACAATAATAAACTAGCCGTGAAATGAAAAAATTAATGAAAAAAATAAGTAAAGGGGAGATTAAAAACTTATATTAAAAAAAGAGATAGACTTGACTAGACATTTTTCTTACTGACGCTAATTTATAACAGTTACTATATAGTATCAATATGGAATATATATTAAAAAATAATATTCATAAAATAAAATAATTTATTTTAATTTTGTGATGCAATTTGAACGTGGTGTGGTGAGTAAATGTGGTGAAATAGTGGTGAAAGGATAAGAAGAGGCAAAAAGGTTTTATCCAAAACAGAAACTTTAATAGACTGAAACGCTACGCTCTGTGTTCTATGAATAGGTTGGCGGCTCATTTTGTGGGCCCCTCTCACTCTCTTGTCGGATCAGGGGCTACAATTTTTTTTAATTTATATTTAAAATATGAACAATATTATTCTTATCGTTTCAATTTGTTTTTTTAAATTGTATCTTGATTATCAAATTTAAGCAAGTAAAGACTTTCACGAATATTTAGTATAATTTATAAAGTGAATTACATGATGAAGATATATTGTCATTACACAATGAATAAGGAGAGGAGCTACAAACATTAAAGATAAAATCATTTTCTATGAATCCTGACACAGAAATGAATTTAAAATTTAAATTTTCTGACTTTAATATAAAAAATTTTATATTAAACTCATTAATTTTTTTATTCGGTCAATTTTACTTATCACATTTCATATTATGTAAATTAGTTTGATTAATATACATTAAATTAACTGAATATTTTAAATTTTAAATTTAAATATTTAGAAATTATAAGAAAAAACTTATAAGTTGTTGTTTTTCAATACAATCAAATTCAATAATCACATCAATGAAACTCATTTTTATCATCCATTGGCCCTCCATCACAAATCATAATTTTTATTACACGCATTCATATAAAATAATTTTTTTATAAAGAAACTATCAGCTTTTTAAAATATGTTTTTTTAAAATATCGTATTTTCAGTTTACTCCTATTGTAATTTATATATTCTTTTTTCCAAAATACATGTAAGCTTAGTAAAAAATTTATTTATTATGTATATCTAATAAATATTGAAAATTAAATATTATATTAATTTTCATTTACTCCGGGAATCACAAAAAGAAAAATCCTACGGAAGATCTACTTTGCTATCTGCATGTGACAACACCTTTTGGGAGGCATAAGTTTTTAAAAATATTAATCTCTTATTTCGTATTTAATATTTATATTGGTTCTAAAATATTAAAAAATAAATTGTATTCTAATAAAGATTACTCTTTACTTCATATTTATTTTGAAATTAATATGACTCAAATTAAATATATCTGATAAAATATATTGATATTGTTATAACGAATAAAAAATGAATTTATTATTGACGCATGTAGTTTAAAATATATCTATTCAAACAAATTGATTTATGATCAGATAAAGATTGAAAAAGTGTTTATATTGGGTGTTAGGTGGGTGATTTGGAATTATCATGTTTGACCAAAGTAGATCTTTGAGAGGACTTAAATCATGAGAGTGATGAAATAATTAAAGATTTATTCGTAATTAATTGGAGGTTTCAGATTTAGTTTTATAAAAGAAATTGAATAAAATATTTCAATTTATTTATCAATTTTACAAGATATAATTTTAAACGATGTGTTCTAAGCAGATAATGATATCCATTACTAATGAATTTTTTTTTCTTAAAAAATATTTTGTGACTACTGAGTTCATGTAAAAGAAAAATTAAATGTTTTCACATGGAAAAATTATAAAATTTTTAAATGAGTTGATTCATTAAAATACTGTGAAAAATATGTTTTATATCTATAAAGTACCAATCAATTAGCAACAAAAAGACGCATATATTTAGTAGTGGGAGAGATAATTTGAATTATAAGCCCCATATTTATTTATTTTGGTACAGTATAAACCCAATAATTTATATCTTGTACACTATAAATGTTATATTTTTAATCGCTACTTCAATTAAAATTTCTAAATTTAATAGATATCATTGTTGTGACTCCAATAAATAAATTTATTTGTGACTGTCAGTTACACGTCTATTTCTTCATTCTTCTTTATGCATATTTTTTTTATATAATTTAAATTACAAATAGATTTTTTCTATTTTTGATTAGTAAATTAGTTTGCACCTATCGTTGATATTGATTTTGACATAGCAACTAACAATTCGTACCATAATTGTAAGGTAAAGTGCACATTCTCAATATTTAAATAAAATAATTCTAGTCCCACATAAATAATATTATTGTACCAAAATCATATTGAAATTATTAATGATTCTGTTACAGGTACACGAGATATCTAGCAACTTTTATCAATAACAAGTATTGAGTAATTATGTCTATTAAAGTTAGAGAGAATAAGAAGATTCGTCTAGTATTTTTTATCTCTATTGAATTTTAAAACTAAATCTTATAGTTCTCAATTATTTTATTGATCACTAGACCACACTATTAGGTGCACCCAGCGCAACTAACATTTTCAGTGGGAAATAATTGATCTTTTAGAGTGTGTTTGGTATGAAGGAAAACATTTTCTGGAAAATGTTTTCCAATTTTCTCATGTTTGGTTGGGACAAAATCTTGGAAAATATTTTCCAAATCAACTCATTTTCTTCAAAACTAAGGAAAATGACTTCCCTTCAAAAATTAAGAAAAACATTTTCCAAAACTCTCATCCAATTTCAAATTATCTTTTTTTGGGGAAAAACATTAATTTGAAAAAAATATTTTCAATTTCAAAATTTTATTTTTCATTAGATCCCTGACAGCCCCA
>NC_028643.1:75726395-75734249 GCF_001406875.1 Solanum pennellii | reverse complement strand
CACCCCACCCCCACCACCCAAAAAAAAATTTATTTTTAAAAAATATTTTTAATCTCATAAATTAATTTTTATTCTAGTAAAAATAAAAGATATCTCTCAAAAACATTTTTAATTCATAAATTAAACACTAAAAATCATTTCCGGAAAATATTTTTCTAGTTACCAACCAAACATGAGAAAATAAGTCCAAAATCTACTTGTTTTCCAGGAAAACATTTTCTAGGAAAACATTTTCCATGGAAAACATTTTCCTCCATACCAAACACACCCTTAGTTGTGATGATTATTTTACTGATCATCAAACAGTGGTTTTAAAGTTTGTTACAATAAACACAATGTAATTACTAAACTTATTAATAAAGATTTGTTTCTTAATATGGATAAGAACTATCTGTATAGTGTGATAAATATGAGTTATTGTTGCTATTAATAATAGGACAGTGGACAATTATAGGTACAATCAGAGTCAGAAAGTAAATTAATAATAGAGTTTACGTACCCTAATTAATTGGAAATGTGAAATGCACCTACACCAAACTCAATGAGATATATGATTTAAGTCCCAAATTTTCGAATTATTAGGGGACCATTTTTTTAAAAAAAAAAAAAAATTCTGTTCTATCATTTCACAATTATTAATATTTCATTTCTATAAGGTCCACTTAACTTCCGTTAACATAGACAACTCCACTTCAACGGAATTTCCTCCACTTTCTTTTCATCAATTTCTTGGAATCACGAAAACGAATTCAAGACTAGAATTTTTACGTATTTAACTATAAAGTTCTATCACAATATATTTGAATTATTAGATATAAAATATAATATTTATAATAGATCGAAATTAGTGAGATGGAATCAGAACAAGTGAGACTTCCTCAAGCTAACTAGCATTTCATTGGTCATTTTGAGTATAACAATGTTTCATTGAACACTATGTGAATATATGTTAAAATAAGTCTGTGTTTGGAGGCATTTTTAAATTCATATATCTAAGCATATGTATTTTTTTTACCAGGCATAAATTGATGACCAAAGTAATAATGCTCACTAAATTCAGAACATTTTAACTACTTCACGCAATAAATAAATTGGAATACTTTGAATAGGAGAAAGTCACTATCGAAATATATGGTGCGGTGTTACGAATGAAATTATTTACAAATTTTAAGTAGTCAAATTTTAACGAGAAAATGAAATTAAAAAAAAAAAAAAGAAGTTTAGGAATAATAAGGGGCCACGTCACTCTGGCCAAAAGTTTGTTCACACATAAAGAATTCTGTTCACTTTATCTAATCTTACATTCTGTTTTGGCCTAAAATTTTTTGATCAAATAATCAAACATTAAAAAAAATAAAATAAATAAATATATATATATATATATATATGCTAAAAAATATTTTTCTTCGTAATAAACACAAACATAGAGTAATGCCTTGAATCACTTATGATAAATACAAATTCCGATAATAACCATCAAATATTATAGTAAAATAATATATACTTAGTGTTATTAAATTCGAAATTTCTATATAAATTTACTTTTGAGAAAGAACATTATCAATCAATTTCTAAAATAGATTATCTTTTTTTTAATTTTATTTTTTTATTTTTATTTCATAACATAACTTTTCTATCTAAATTTATATTATATAAATTACAAAACGAGTGCTCGATAATGAATGAAAAACTTTAATAAAAAGTAGTGAATCTTGTAAGCCGTTAACTTTGCCGACATAGTGAAAATTACCTTAGAACTATGTGTTTTCTTGAAATAGGTGAATCCTTGTCAATGTTTGTATATTCAATGACCTATCAATATCTGAAAAAGATATTGAAAGCAATTTTTTAAAATCAAAATAACGATATAAGCCCATAGTGTACTAAGTTTAATTGAATTGTCCTTCCATAACCCAAACACTTCGTAAAGTCAAAATTTAGAGAATTAAAATAAAATTTTAATTATTAAATTTATTTGAACTCGTATCTTAAAAATTAATTCTTGCCATGTACAAATACAAGGTTGTATGGGAAAAATGATGATCACGAGGAATTTTCCTTTTTTATATAGTAGCACATAGGAATTTCAACTTCACATTGTATTAGGTCATTATAAATATCAAATTTATATTATCATTTTCTTTTTCGATCGAACTTATCACACCCAAATTTATAAGTGCGGTTTACATATTATTTGCAACTAAAAATTAGCGGTTACGGATTAATCAATACTTGGACACCAAGTCAAATTAGAGTGACGAAAAATATTAGGCCAATATACTAATTGTTAATATCTGTGTGCGTTGAGTGGGTGGGTGGGTACTATGTTTTCCCTATATATAACGAATAACGTTGTTTACTAAATTTTCATTACTACACAGCTAAGTTCCTACAGTTATAATAACAAACAACAATTTCTACCAAAGTTTTTCAAATTCTAAATTTCATCAAAAAAACAACAACAATGGTGGTCTTAACAAAACCTGCCATTAATCACTTCCCTATAGTTAAAAACTCTTTCAAATCACCCTCTTACATCAATGATATCCCTGTAATAGACCTCTCTAAACCCAACTCCAAGAACCTCATCGTTAATGCCTGCGAAGAATTCGGATTCTTCAAAGTCATAAACCATGATGTTCCTATGGAATTCATAAGTAAACTCGACTCCGAAGCCGTTAAATTCTTCTCCTCTTCCCTCTCTGAGAAACTAAAGGCAGGGCCTGCTGATCCTTTTGGTTATGGTAATAAGAAAATCGGACAAAATGGCGATATCGGTTGGGTTGAATACATTCTCCTTTCAACAAATTCTGAATTCAATTACCAGAAATTCGCATCTGTATTAGGTGTCAATCCAGAAAACATTCGGTAAGACACTAAAACAGGGGAAAACAGAGTAAAACAGGGGAAAACAGAGTAATGTCTTGAAATTTCGATTCTTGATTTTATCGTTTCTTGATTTTTGTTATTGTTATTGTTATTGCAGGGCTGCGGTGAATGATTATGTGTCATCAGTGAAGAAAATGTCATGTGAGATTCTTGAAATGTTGGCGGAGGGATTAAAGATTCATCCGACGAATGTTTTCAGTAAGCTATTGATGGATGAAAAGAGCGACTCTGTTTTCAGGCTGAATCATTATCCTCCATGTCCTGATATTCAAGAATTCAATGCCCAAAATTTAATTGGATTTGGAGAACATACTGATCCACAAATCATATCGATTTTAAGATCCAACAACACTTCCGGTCTTCAAATTTTACTCAAAAATGGCCATTGGATTTCTGTTCCATCTGATCAGAATTCTTTTTTCGTCAATGTTGGAGACTCATTACAGGTACGCAACATACCCTCATCAAATTTCATACTTGTCGAGTGAAATAGTACGATCGTTCAGATTTCATAAACTTAAAATCTTGAATTTGCGTGCAGGTGATGACTAATGGAAGGTTTAAGAGTGTGAAACATAGGGTGTTGACAAACAGTGTGAAATCAAGACTATCAATGATATATTTTGGAGGACCACCATTGAGTGAAAAGATAGCACCATTGCCATCACTAATGGAAGGAAAAGACAGTTTATACAAAGAGTTTACATGGTTTGAGTACAAAAAGTCAGCTTACAAGACTAGACTAGCTGATAATAGGTTGGTCCTATTTGAGAAAAGTTTATAATAACGGTGTGTATAACTTAAACTCTTTGAGAAAATAGTTACATGTAAAGGTCCGAACTCTTTAGGAAGGACTTGTTATGTTAAAAATGATGTTTTAAGGTAGTAATTTAAAGTTATTATCATTATATTAACACCTAGGGCTTATGAGTTTTTTTTATATTCGTATCTCACTTCACCACTCTAGTATTCGTTGGTTATACATGTGCATACGTAAAATATTATAAACATGAAAATGAATCATTATAAGCCCTATGAGATTATGAATTTTAAAATTGAATGTGAATAATTTAAAAGTAAAGAATCAGGCTTATGTACACGTCCCTCTCCAACGAGATAAAAATAAATTGCTTGAGCTAAGGACCTCGTATTGCTAGGACATTATGAGAATGGCGCTACGAGTCAAGGCTCATGTCATTACACTATGTGCCATCACATGGACTATCGTAGGAAGGCCACTTAGATCAACAAAGAAAAATAAATTTTAAAATATTGATCGACTGAATCACACTCACTTATTTAGAATGATGATATTCATCAAACGTAAGTATTATTGTTACTAAATTATCCATATTTATTAGATTTCTTTTTAGAATTAAGAACTATCAATAAGAGGATATAGTGGAAGAACATACTAATTTGTGTCAGAAAATTTTTAAGATGATATTTATTTTAAAATAAAATAATTTAATTTGAAACAGAAAGAATAATAAATTATGCATAAGCATTTGCTAATTAATTAGCTCAGTTAGCTAAAGACGACATTCAACGTCAATTAAGCTAAAGTTACTGTTAGATATTAGAGTAATTATTAATTAATTAGTAGAAGAAGCTATTGGAATTCAATTGCTGTACCACCACCTAAAAGTGGTACTCCATTTATTTTTGATTTGGTGTGTTTTAGTTTTTATTTGAAATTCATTAAAAATATTTTTTTGATAATATTTTTAAAAAATATTCTTTATATATTTTGAGCTATTAACTTTTGTAACTTATAATATTTTAAAAACATATATGATATATGGGCTTTATTTTCAAAAGATTGAAGACTCTACATCTTAATTATACGAAATATTAGTTAATTTAATTTGCATAGTATATATCAGGTCACATAAATTAAAATTAAAAAAATTATATTAACTTGAAAATATATGCTGTTAAATAGAAAATTTATCCCATTTATCGTTCAACATGGTATCAATAATTCCATAAACTATTTGATCATTTCTTTAAGAAATGATCAAATACTTTACACAACTATTCATATTGTGTCAAACAATAAAAAGAGAAAGTTATATAAATTATTTGATTGATTATTTAGATGTTTTTTATATATATATATATATATATATATATATATATATATATGTAAAATTCATAATTATTTAATGTAAAAGTTTAATATATGTTATTTTATAATGAGAAAGATTCCTACAATTTTAATAAAAGAGAAAAGAAATAAAGTGACACATGAAGTTGTTAGAATTTTCAAAAAAACACTTAAATTATGCAGATATTCTATTAACCCCTAAATTATTTCGAGCATATATTATTACATCATTTTCGGATCAATTTCATATTTTAAATGGTAAATGTAATCACACATCAATTATTGTGTGACACGTGTTAATTCAATTTGAAATATTATTATTTTTATTTAAAATTTTTCGTTATTTCTTTCTCTTACTTTTTGACTTATTTTAGTTTTATAATGTTTATTTTAATTTCATTTCAATTTTTAATTCATTTCCACCCCATTTTTTCAAGCTCTCTCCATTTTTTTCTTTATTTCTTCCTCTTCACCTCTTATCCTCACCTAAACCCACACTCATATCAAATTGAGCCCCTCCATTTTCTTTTTCTTTTCTTCTTCTTATTTGATCAAATTTCTTACTTTCTAAAATTACACTATTTTCTAGACTTTGTTGAGTTATTGATGACAAAACTAATTATTTTTCTAAGAAAGATCAAAATTTTGAAGGTATCACCATTTACTTTATCTCATTTCCATGTAAATTCGAAACTAGAAATGATAATTTTGTAAGCATAAGAATTCTCCGAAAATTGAAAAAGTTTAATTAGAATTTGAATTAAAAACTAAATAATGTCTACTAATCATCTTGAAATCTAATGAATTTATCACATTTCGAAATGTATTAATATGTGTAGAAATACTTTTAAAATTGAAGAGACTTAAACTAATAGTAGAATAAAAGAGAGATGGAGTTGTGGTAAAAAGTGACATTGAAAGTGATAAGTTAATGAATATGGCAATGATTTTTTGAAGAAGAAGGAAGAAAGAAAAAGAAAAAAATAATAAGGAGAAAAAATTAAAATAATAAGAAAAAAAAAATATATATTTTATAGTAAAATTCTTGTAAAAATAAAATTATATTCGTTTTTTTAATTTGTTCACGCTCATTAAGAGAATGCATACACTCTCCATGCCAGATGAACAAAAAATGATGTAATAATATCAGTTCAGGATTGTTTAGAAATATAATAATAGACATGTGTTGCAAAACAATACATTGGTTCCTCTTTTTAAAAATCTTTATCCATGGATATAATAACTTTTAAATAATTCAATAAAAAGTTTTAACAAAAAAATGTACATGACAGCACATCAAAAAGGTTCATATGGTTACCATAGTGCCACGCTACCAAAATTTGAAATATGTTAATTCTTCATTTTAATTTATGTGATGTTAGCTTGATTGAATTTTAAAAAAGAATGAATTTTAATATTTGCGGTTTAAAATAAATTATAGATTTTTATGGGATTATATATCGTCACATTAAAAGTAAAATGAATATTTTAAAATAAAAATATTACTAAATATAGAAATGTATCAATTTTTTAGAAGCTAACTAAAAATAAACGTGTCAGATAAATCAAGACAAGAGAGCAGTCTTTAAATCGACTTGAAATATTATTGGGGGCGGGACAGCACGAAATCGTCATAGTCTATAGGAAATTCGAAATTGATAAATTTAATAATTATGACTCAAACACACTACTCTATATTTGTATGTCAGAACCAATTATACTAAAAATTTCTAGTTCCACCTCTGATATTTAAAGCCTATCATTTCCATTAACTATATATTACCCTACATCTTAATCTATGTGGTAATATTTAGATTTCGAAAATTAATACTTTGAGTGTTTGAGGATAACCACTAACCTAGGATGAAGGCTTAGATTGTGAAAGGCATGTTTTACCAAACATGTGATACTTCCTTATCCAAACACTATAATTTTTCGTGCAAATTGTTGAATCAAAGTACATACAATCTTTGATATCTCTTGTCATAGTGGGATCAATAGATATTAGATTAGATTGGATAGGCAACACTTCACCAACTAGATTTGCCATTAATTTTCTTCCCATTTTTAGGGAACAATTTGGACCTCTCTTTACTTGCTCAACATACAAATATATCTCGTTGCCACAAGCTACTGATTTCTGACGAGACGTTCTTCTTATTCTCGAGAAAAGGAAGAGGTGAAATTTACTTACTCTCGTTATTTACGTCAAATCTTTACTGTATGTTATATATTGCTATATTTGAATTAAAAACGACTCTGTTTTTATCAGAAAGGAGTAGAATTTGCATACATTCTATAAAATAGGATAAAATTTACATATATTTTATCATTTTCAAAATTAATTTGTGCAATTAAACTTATTATTATTATTATTGAAAAACAATCGATAATAAATTAAAGTGAAAGAGTAATTGAAACTCTTTTTAATTAATCTAACTATCTAAGAGAGACATTTGATATTTGAGATATCATCAGTCATATTACTAATCAATCCTCCACAATTTAATTCTTTATCAAATGTCACCCACAATATTATACCAACTTTGTATACATGATGTAGAAATTAATAACTATATAGTATTATATTGACTACTAAATGAGCTGAATGGTGATGATACAATAACAATTAATAACTGGATAGCGAAATTGATCAAAGTTATCCCAATATGTACGTAATTCAACGACCTATTAATTAAACTTATGTTGTTGTATACATACCTAGATAAACTATGTTCGGTCATGTCAGAAGCAGCGGCGGAACTATGGTGTATGTCAGGATGTCCAATTAGATATGCATCCTTCGTTAAAAAATTATAATATATATATATATATATATATATATATATATATAT
>NC_028643.1:75725424-75726232 GCF_001406875.1 Solanum pennellii | reverse complement strand
ATCTCACTTTAACCGATAAATCGAACCCAAAAAAACACAATTGATTTATTAATACTATGTTATTGGCTAAAGGTTTCACAATTTTTTTTATTGAGTTATTGATTCGATTTTCAATTTTATGATTTTTGTTAATGGTTAAACCGATAACCCAATAAGACTATACTAAATTACTATTTTATTCCTAGACCAGTTAACCCTAATTAATTATATAACATTTTACAAACCCAATTTTAATCTCAGTATAACTTAAAATCCTAATTATTGTTTCATTTTGTAATTACACTTCTTATTTGAATGTGTCAATTGCCTAGACTTGCAGAAAAACTATTATTACTTTCACATTTTTCCTTTGAATATGTCTAGTGTCTAAACTTGCAACAAAAATGATTGTTACTTTTAGGGATAATGCACAAGTACCCCCTCAACCTATGCCCGAAATTCCAGAGACACACTTATACTATACTAAGGTCCTATTACCCCCCTGAACTTATTTTATAAGTAATTTTCTATCCCTTTTTAGCCTACGTGGCACTAGTTTGAAAAAAAAATCAACAATCGTTGGGCCCACAAAATAGTGCCACGTAGGTCGAAAAGGGGTAAAAAATTATTAAAAAAATAAGTTCAGGGGGGTAATAGGACCTTAGTATAGTATACGTGTGTCTCTGAGATTTCAGGCATAGGCTGAGGGGGTACTTGGGCATTATCCCTTACTTTTATGATTAATACTTTCATATCAAATGCTGGAAAAATCATATGGTTTATATGAAAAATTTCTTATCGTCGTATGTGTGTATATACATATATATGT
>NC_028643.1:75714205-75718333 GCF_001406875.1 Solanum pennellii | reverse complement strand
ATGGATCGGAGTGTCACGTTCCGACACCAGGATAGTAGATGGATCGGAGTGTCACGTTCCAACACCAGGATAGTAGATGGATCGGGTGTCACGTTCCGGCACCAGGATAGTAATGGATCGGAGTGTCACGTTCCGACACCAGGATAGTAAAGAGATGTGAATCTTGAAATACGTTAACATACTCGATTTTAAAGAAATCTGTTCCTAAAAGAGTATGGTGTGGAGGCTTGAGCCCTCATAGATGTGTTTGGTGTTGTTGTAAATGATGCTTATACTTGTTGTTGTCACCTGATAAGAATATTAGTTGATTTTATGTTATTATCTGAAATATATTGTTTTCTATTTTGAGTTGGCCGATGATACCTACTCAGTACCCGTGTTTTGTACTGACCCCTACTTGTAATTGTTTTTCTTTGTTATTTGTGGAGTGCAGCAAACGTGCCATCGTCTTCAACTCAACCGCAACTCTAGCCAGTCTTCATCACGTCAGATCTCAGGGTGAGCTAATGCTTCTAGCTTGGACTGGATCTTCTTCTTCATGTCTTGATGCCTCGAAGTTCCGGCATGGACTAGCTGTTTTATTTATTTTAGCTTCTTAGATATTCTTAGATTTAGTAATTTGAGGATAGATGTTCTTGTGGTGATGACTTCCAGGTTTTGGGAATGATAAGAATCGAACTTTAGAAGTTATTAATCGATTCTGTTAATGAGTTTTAAGTCTTCCGCATTATTTTCTGTTTTATTTTGTTTGAGATGTTGGGGTTAGATTGGTTGGTTCGCTCACATAGTAGGATAAGTGTGGGTGCCACTCGCGGCCCGAATTGGGTCGTGACATATTTGGTCTATGGTCAAAAGTATTTTTATAAATATTTTATTATGTAGATATGAACAAAAAAGCATTCAAAGTCTTCTTTGATTTGGTCAAATGAAGTTAATTATTATTTTGGTTATTAATTATAACATTTATTAAACTTTCAAAAAGTCAATATCTTGTACATAATAGTCAACTTAATCTTTTCAACATCTCTATATAACAATGTCTTCCTTATAGTAGCAGAGGTATCAATACTTACACCTACCAAATCAAATTCAGTGTTGAGCTTTCCTGTTGTATTAATTAATCTAATTTCAACAAAACACCTAAGATTCATGCCTATAAAAAGAAATGAATTCAGGATGGATCAAAGAATGATTCGACAAATTCTATTGATATTATATTTTCTGTTAAGTTATAATAGGGTGGAAGGGCAAAAAACACTATCCAAATTAGAGGATGCGGAGTTAGAGAAACAACTAAAAATTTTGAACAAGTCAGCCATCAAAACAGTAAAGGTATTTTTTTTCAAAAAAATTATTTTAATATACTTCTAAGTCGCAAAAGACATTTTATTTGATAATATCACTTTTGTATTGGAGAAAACATTCATTTGTCACATTATTCTCGGGAAATGGAGAACATTCCCTTTAATTCCTTCTTTGAATGTAAACTTTTGTTGTAGTTGAAGATTGAGCAGGTTAGTCTGTTTCGATTTGTTTGTTTTACTTTTTCTTTTAATTTGATTTGAGAAAAATATTTTTTTCCATTTTTCAAATTATTTGATTCTATTTTTTCACATAACATGTTTAAACCACAAGATTTAAGAGCACTTTAATATATTCTATATATATTTATTTTAATATCAAAAGATTCAAAACAAAATTACCTTTTAAAATTTCATGTCAAATCCAATCAAACAAATGAACTAAAATGGATTAAGCACAACTTTTGCATATGATCTTGCAAATTGGAGTCAAGGGCATAATAATGGCTTAGGATACATCTATCGAAATATTTTTCATTAACATATAATGGCATGGATGAACATTTTCTCAACGAAAGTAGCATAAATGAATAAATACGAATGAATGACCTAGATTAGTCTTTTCTAAAAAAAAATCTTTTTTTTTAAAAAAAAGCAAAGTAGTAGTATTACCATTTACTAAGAATTGCTCTCGTGAGTATGTTTTGTGTTTAAATGGTACATCTTGTTCTAACTTAGGCTACTTGTTTTATTAATTTTAATTGTTTACAGACTAAATATGGAGATACATACGACTGCGTAGATTTCTACAAACAACGTGCATTTGATAACCCATTATTGAAGGATCATAATTTTCATCCTAAGGCATATCTCTACTCTCTTTTCATTTCGTTGTCATTTTGTTCCTATTGGATATGATATTATTGACATACAATTGAACATTTGATTGAGCAGATGAAACCTACTTTATCTACAATCAAGAAAGATTCAACCTTCTCATCAACAACTAATAGGTCATGGACAATATGGTCAAAAGATGGAGGATGCCCTTTTGGAACTATTCCTGTTAAGAGAATGACAAAAGATGATCTTGTAAGATTAACTCATATGCCTCCTCCAGAGGATGTCACATTCACCGATGAATATGATGTTGTAAGATGATTTATGTCAATTTACTTCTATATATATTGCATATTTATTTCAAACGTAAAAATAAGTTCATTTTCTAATGCAGAGCAACAATAATAGTAGGCCAAATGGAAGATACGTATCTTCACAAGGATATAAGGTGGTATATGGCTATAAAAATTATTTTTTAATGTCCATGTTTTATTTAATGGGATTTGAAGTAATAAAGGAACAAGTTATTCTTAGTTTAATTTGGGCACTCTGTAAGATTTACTAAAAACAAATTTAAAAAAAAAAATTAGGTTGCAATAGCTCAAATTTCATATAATCCACATAACAAGTTTGCGGGAGCCGGAATGAGTTCTGCTTTGTACAATCCTCAAGTTAATGGACAGCAACACAGTGGATCTCGACTAAAAATTCATAAAGGATCAGATATCTTACAAGCTGGTTGGAGAGTAAGTTTATATCAATTTTTTACTTTATTAATCTATCGTTTTGTGGAAGAAGGATGTATGTTAACTATTGAATTTTGTGTTTTTAAGATGTGCATAAGAAAATTTCTTAGCAAATGCTGAATATCTAATAACTATAATATAATATACCTGTTTCGTGTTTTAGGTGGACCCAACGTTATACGGGGATACTAAAACTAGATTTTTTATACATTTCCAGGTAACTATATTTTGTACCGTGGTGATTTCTCTTTTGAGTTCATTAAACTAGTACATCTTTTAGGGTTTGTTTAATGTGAATTTATAATTTTCTCCGTTTATTGGCTTAAATGTTTTGAAAATATTTTTCAAATCAACTTAATTTCCTTAAATTTAAGATAATTTTTTTCTTTATAAATAAAGAAAAATATTTTTCAAAAGCATACTTCATTCTAATATTACCATATTTTTTTACCCTACCCAATACTCCATACCCGACCCTCCACATCAAAAATTAAAAACTTATTTTTTTAATTTCAAATAATTTTTTACCCTTTTCCCAATCCCTAAGCCAGCCCCCCCCCCCCTACTAAACAAAAATAGTTAAAAAATTCGAAAAAAAAATATTTTTTGATAATATTTCAAGCTTACAGAATTTTTACCTCACCCAACCATTATCACGCCTAACCCCATTCCCCAACCCCCAACTCCCAAAAAAAATTTAAATTTTTAAAATTTCAATTTTACCCCATCCCATACCCTAACTACGCAACCTCCTCCTCCCAACTCCACCCACACAAAACCCTCGTCAAATTTTCTTTTTATAAAAATTATACTTGAAAAATATTTTAAATTTTAAAAGATTCATTTTTTTTCGCCATTACCCACCCCTAATCCCTAAACTCCCACTCCAATCATTTTTAAAAAAATCTTTTTTATGTCACCCCTACCCATCCGGTCAACCCCAGCCCCAACCCTAATCAATTTTAAAAAAGAATTATTTTTTGAAAATTATCTTAGATTAATAATTTTGATTTTTTACGCCATTCAACCCCTACCAACCCCCCCCCCCCTTTAATTTCTTTTTCAAAAATAATTTTGTTAAAAAATATTTCAAATATATAAAATTTCATTTTTTATGTCAAACCTACACCTACCCCTCCCCCCACCTCCCCACATCAATTTTTTTTCAAAAAATTAAAATATATTTCAAAATTATAAAATATCTTTTTTAAACACCATCCCTGCACTCAATCCCCCCCCCC
>NC_028643.1:75709196-75713629 GCF_001406875.1 Solanum pennellii | reverse complement strand
CGCCACCTTATTTTAAAATTTTGTTTTTTTGAAAACTATATATGGTTCACGACATGAGTCAGATCTTAAGGTAGAATTTTGGAACGGTCGTCGAAATTCTATCCTAGTTCGGGTGTTAGGTTCGGGTCCTAAATCGATTATTGGCGTCGATTTTCAAGAATTTTTTTACTAAAGAGTATTTTCTAGTCTCAAGTGAAGATATTTTCTGGAAGATGTTTCATTTACCAACCAAACATTAAAAAAGAATTCTACTCACCAAATAACATGAGAAAATAACTTAGAAATTCATTTACTTTTTTCAAGAAAATATTATGTAGGAAAGCACTTTTCAAGAAACACATTTTCCTTCATAGAAAACACACCTTTAGTTTAACTATCTACCTTTATTTTTAAGCATGTATGAGATATATCTATTTTTGTAGGCTGGTAAAATTCATTGTTTCAATACACTATGTCCCGGCTTTGTACAAGTAAACCATGACTTCCCTCTTGATTATTCATTCATGCATATTATTTCACAACGTGGAGGAAAAATTTGGAGTGTGGAAGTACACATTGATCGGGTACATTTTATATTGTCTTTATTTTTCTTATTTAGAGTCTTTGAATATTTTATACAGATATAGAAAGTATAGTTAAGAGATAACATAATATTGTTATTGACAAGTTATTATTATTTTTTTTTTTGAAAAAAGGACTTATCCGGTAATTGGTGGCTTTTAATGAGACAAGACTTTACGCGAATAGGTTTCTGGCCACAAAGTCTCTTCACTGACTTGAAAAGTTTTGCTACGAATGTTGATTGGGGAGGAGTTGTATATAGTCCACCAGGTGTACCAAAACCTCCAATGGGCTCAAGCTATTTTCCTATTGAAAACAGTTCCTATGATGCTTATTGCGATGATCTTACAATTATCAACGAGAAAGGAGAAACAATTGAAGTAGATACAACAGTCACACATACCGATAATCCGTACAAGGTTGAATTTATACAACTTTCACATGGTGCAAAACAAATATATTTTGTTCTTTATGGGGGACCGGGTGAAAGTACACATGTTTAATAGTAAAGAAAATCGTCCAAATCCTGAAAGAAGTTGAAGAAAATTGTTCCTATTTGTTCTATATACACCTTTAGTTTGAATGTTATATGGTCTTCCAAAGAAATGCAAAGGAAAATTGTCCAAAATATCTCTCAATTTTCATTTATTTGTTGATCTTGCCATTACCATTAAAATTGAGTTATTTATACTCTTGATGTCTATAAACTTGTCACCCGTATCCCTCAATTGGATGAAAAAACTCCAAATCAACAACAAAAAATTAATTTTAATAAAATTACTGGATTAAAAAAAATCAATCGTAGCCCAACTAACCAAATAATTATTTGCAAAATTAAATCCGCAAATACATCTCTCTATTTTCACCTCTTTACAAAAATTCTCATCCATTTCTCCTCCTCATCTTTTCTCTTCTAAATTTGCTATATATTCTACTTACTGTGCGATCTGTTTTTCTTCTAAAATTGTCATTTGTATTTCTCATTTTTTAGGCATTTTTTTCATATAAACACAATAATTTACTCATTAAGAAAACAAACAATTAAATGTGGCGTCTGGACACCGAGAAGGACTCATAGTATTCGTCATAACATATCATAGGGTAAAATGTGGAAAATTAATTTTTTTTTACATATTGAGGTACACATAGACCTCTCACATACTACGTAAAAAGTTTACTTAGAATCCTCAAATATGAAGCTTACATAAGTTTCTCATTCAGTCAACATAACCAATATAATAAGATTTAGTCTAGGAACATCGCCCCACATTAAACCATCTAAAACAAAGTAGAACATTTGTGCATAGCCCTTATACATATTCATATTTGCCACATTTTAATACACTTATAATACAATGTGACAATTTTTTACCAAACAAACATAATATATTTCAAAAACAATAGTAATTCAAATATATCGCATACAATTCACTTTTAATATATATTACAGATTTATTACAATATTGCTATAAATGGTAATAAACAAAAAATCACTAAAATCAAAAATTATTTTTAAAAATATATTTATTCATGTAATTTTTTCTATTATTTTCATCTAAACAAATTAAGATAGTAATTAAATTAATTTCCGGATATAACTTTTTTTTTAAAAAAATCTAGAAAAAACAAGGAAAGAGAGTGAGAAAAAAGTAAAAAAAAAAAAGAAATAAAAGTCAAAGAAGACAATAGAGCATGAATCCACAAATTAAAATATAATAAAATAACCCCTCATAAATAAAAATATAATAAAATAACCCCTCATACAACTAATACTAATCGTACTTTATACGCAATAACATTTTTCATCTACTTTAGTGTAGCTCCGAAATTCTTAAATTCTAGATCATCAGAAGCACCAAACTACACACATGGATTACAAAAACAAGCCCTCAACAAATCAATTGTAATAAGAGTAGGTCCTTTATTACAAATGTAAAAGTAGAATTGACTACTTACATTATATGAACAAATTTACTTTTCAAATACAAAACTACAATTTAAGAGAGCACAATAAAGTATGGGTGTGCAGAAATCGTACCGACCAATAAATCAAACAAAAAAAACGTATTTAGTTATTGGGTTATTAATGGGTTTATAAGAAAAATTATTGGGCTATTGGTTCAATATTAATTTTGGAATTTTTTTCAAAATGTCAATATTTTAACATTTAAGAGGGCTCATTAGCAACACTTTCAATATTTAGTAAAAATGTCAAAATTTTAATTTGTTATGTATCTTATTTATATTTTTATTATTTGTTTTTATTTAAAGAATAGAATTATTTAATAACAAAAGGGAGAGAATATTTCAAAAAAAAGATAAACATCCCTAAATTTTCTATCAGTTAAATTTTCAAATAAAACTCAACTTTGTTTTTTTTTCTCCATAATCTTAATCTTTTTTTTATTAGTTTGTATTCATTCCAATAGATATGCCAAATGAATCTATAGTTATTTAAGAAACATATTTGTATTCATATATTTTTTTCATGTGTATTTGTTTGTTTCTTTGAAAATTTTGTATTTCGTATTCATTTCAATATGTATTTTATTCGTATTTCTATTTATTCTCTTGTTTTTACTTAGAATATTGTATAATAATATATAAAAAACAAAATAGTAGTATGAAGAAAAAGTGAGATAATAGTTTTTAGAGAAAGAAAATATCACTTAAAATTCTCATCATTAACAATTTAAAAAAAAACTCCTTTTTTATTCTATTAGATCAACTTTCCTTTGTTATGTTTTCATTTTAATTGTATACCAATATTTTTTACATTTTATGTGCTCACTTTACCATACAAACTAAAATTGATTTTTTTTCTTTCAAACTACAAATTGTATTTCGGTGATCAAAATTGTATTACTTGATTACCATATAAATATATATACATGTATTTATATGAATATGATTTATGAAAGGGTAGAAGATTTTTGGGGGAAATAGCATACTTGGTGGAAATAATAAATTTTGTTGAGGAATAATATAATATTCTAAAAAAATAAATACAAATTGACTATGAAAGAAATAAGAATACAAGATTCTGAAAAACATATAACATACATAGTAAATAATATAATCAGCATACAATATTCTAAAAAAATACAAATTAACTGTTGAAAAACATGATACATATATGTTTAAGAAATACAAATTCATATAAGATAGCGTACATAGTGAAAATGATATAATCCGAATACAATATTCTAAAAAAATATAAATTGTCTGTTGAAAAATAGGATATATCTATGCTTAAGAAATACAAATTCATATGAGATACGTATTTGAATGACTACAAATAGAAAAGAAATACAATGTTCTTAATAAAAATACAAATGATGAGTAAAAAAGAATAATTGACAAACAAAAATTAATATGAATATTATTCTGATATGAATACAATTTTGCAACCTTCTTCTTTGACTCTCTCTTTCTTCTTCGTCTACTATGTTCCTTTTTTTAAATTCTTTTCACCAAATTCAAATTTGAATCTGTGTTTATTTGTAAATTAATAACCATATAAGCAAAATTCGAAATTATTAAATATGAATATATAAAAAAGATCAAACAATATATTATGTATGAATGCTTATATGGCTTACTACAAATTACAATCTACTAAATCTCAAATATGAAAATAAAACCATAAAAATAGTGTTTCAAATACTAAAATTCTGAAATGCATAAATATTTGATCAGTATGTTAACATACTCATATAAAAATTGAAAAAATAACAAAAAATTGTAATACATACAATCCAAAATTCAACATAATTTTTTATTTCGAAAACAGAATCTTATGAAATCTTGCAAAATAAAAGATGATTACGAAAATATCTTTATGTATTGAGAGATTTCTTGAATTAATCGAT
>NC_028643.1:75682115-75699196 GCF_001406875.1 Solanum pennellii | reverse complement strand
AAAAAAAGCAAAGTAGTAGTATTACCATTTACTAAGAATTGCTCTCGTGAGTATGTTTTGTGTTTAAATGGTACATCTTGTTCTAACTTAGGCTACTTGTTTTATTAATTTTAATTGTTTACAGACTAAATATGGAGATACATACGACTGCGTAGATTTCTACAAACAACGTGCATTTGATAACCCATTATTGAAGGATCATAATTTTCATCCTAAGGCATATCTCTACTCTCTTTTCATTTCGTTGTCATTTTGTTCCTATTGGATATGATATTATTGACATACAATTGAACATTTGATTGAGCAGATGAAACCTACTTTATCTACAATCAAGAAAGATTCAACCTTCTCATCAACAACTAATAGGTCATGGACAATATGGTCAAAAGATGGAGGATGCCCTTTTGGAACTATTCCTGTTAAGAGAATGACAAAAGATGATCTTGTAAGATTAACTCATATGCCTCCTCCAGAGGATGTCACATTCACCGATGAATATGATGTTGTAAGATGATTTATGTCAATTTACTTCTATATATATTGCATATTTATTTCAAACGTAAAAATAAGTTCATTTTCTAATGCAGAGCAACAATAATAGTAGGCCAAATGGAAGATACGTATCTTCACAAGGATATAAGGTGGTATATGGCTATAAAAATTATTTTTTAATGTCCATGTTTTATTTAATGGGATTTGAAGTAATAAAGGAACAAGTTATTCTTAGTTTAATTTGGGCACTCTGTAAGATTTACTAAAAACAATTTTAAAAAAAAAATTAGGTTGCAATAGCTCAAATTTCATATAATCCACATAACAAGTTTGCGGGAGCCGGAATGAGTTCTGCTTTGTACAATCCTCAAGTTAATGGACAGCAACACAGTGGATCTCGACTAAAAATTCATAAAGGATCAGATATCTTACAAGCTGGTTGGAGAGTAAGTTTATATCAATTTTTTACTTCATTATTCTATCGTTTTGTGGAAGAAGGATGTATGTTAACTATTGAATTTTGTTTTTTTAAGATGTACATAAGAAAATTTCTTAGCAAATGCTGAATATCTAATAACTATAATATAACATACCTGTTTCGTGTTTTAGGTGGACCCAACGTTATACGGGGATACTAAAACTAGATTTTTTATACATTTCCAGGTAACTATCTTTTGTACTGTGGTGATTTCTCTTTTGAGTTCATTAAACTAGTACATCTTTTAGGGTGTGTTTAATGTGAATTTATAATTTTCTCTGTTTATTGGCTTAAATGTTTTGAAAATATTTTTCAAATCAACTGAATTTCCTTAAATTTAAGATAAATTTTTTTTCTTTATAAATAAAGAAAAATATTTTTCAAAAGCCTACTTCATTCTAATAGTACCATATTTTTTTACCCTACCCAATACTCCATACCCGACCCTCCACATCAAAAAATAAAAACTTATTTTTTTAATTTCAAATAATTTTTTACCCTTTTCCAAATACCTAAACTAGCCCCCCCTCCACTAAACAAAAATAGTTAAAAAATTCAAAAAAATATATTTTTCAATAATATTTCAAGCTTACAAATTTTTTACCTCACCCAATCATTATCACGCCTAACCCCATTCCCCAACCCCCAACTCCCAAAAAAAAATTAAATTTTTAANATAAAAATTATATTTATGTTGTTTATTCTTATATCTTTTAAATAAACTTAATGACAATAATAAAATATATTTAATTTAGATTGATAAAATTATTTATGCTCTAAAAATTGGTGTTAAACTTTTAAATTCGGTCAAAATTACGTGTCTACAATTGATATGAACTTGAATAATTGGTTCTTCTTCAATAATGAGAGACAATAATGGTGAAAATGGTAAAAGAGAAAAAAAATTTGAAAATCTTAAAGATGAAAATAAATTTAATAGTATTAAAGTCTAGAAGAAGTCTAAATGGATAGTGAATATATTTAATGTTGGACTGTTTTGAGAAATAAAAGAAAAGACAAATAATAATATTTACAAATATATTTAAAATATTGACATTTTGACTAAATATTTTAAAGTGTGGATGTTTTTACTAATTTAAGTTAGGAATTGTGACTACTTTACTAATTTTTTCATACTATTTGGTTATTGGTTAAACCAATAACCCAATAAGACGATAATAATTTATAACTTTACCCTTCCTAAATATTAGATATTAGTAATTTCATATATAACTAGACATTATAACTATATCAAATTATTAATACTCTACCCACTTCACACTAGGTTTGCAATTGTAGCTATTTGATTTTAGTTTTAGTCTTGTTGGACTATTTCATATTAGTTTTAGTTTATAATTGTAGGTTGTAACTTTTGCAAGTTTATGAAGGTCTATAATTTGATTTAACATAAGAAATTTCATTTTATATTCTGGCGGTCATGACATATAATTATAGCTTTTGAACAATGTTTTCTCTTATTGATGTAATTTCTCATTATTTTTCTTGTTTCACTATATCAAAAATATTTAGAGAAATGAGAAGTCATATAATATTTTACGGATTGGTTAAACCAAAACTGAACTGATAATGATCAAAATGATAAATCGAAAATTGATAAAGAATATCTTCTTGGTTTGTTATTAGGTTAACATATTTAAAAATTAAAAATCGATAATACATAAAACCGAATCGCACCGACCGATGCACACCCCTACAATGAAATACCTTTTTTTAAAAATACATTATGCATACTTTTATTCATTTAAATAATAAAATTTATTTCAATTGAGCACCTTAATATATAGATAAAATATTTTTATTAAATACTTTTAACTCTATATAGTAAAGTTAATTATTTAAAATATGTGATATTCTTTAATTATATGCATTAGCCATTATAAGTCATCAAATCTCACATCTTTACAGATGAGGCTGATATGTTAATATATTTTATGTAATTAAATTAATTATCTAATAGACATTTAAGAATATTCACACAGAAAAATCCAGAATTTGAGTTGAAAATGCTTAATAGAAACTTTTTATCATGTGTTTCAAAAGCTCAATTTGAACCGATAGTAATTCTAATATTTAAATAAAATTGGGATAATGCACAAGTACCCCCTCAACCTATGCCCGAAATCTCAGAGACACACTTATATTATACTAAGGTCCTATTACCCTCCTGAACTTATTTTATAAGTAATTTTCTACCCCTTTTTAGCATACGTGACACTAGTTTGAAAAAAAAAAGTCAACCTTTGTTGGACACACAAGATAGTGCCACGTAGGTCGAAAAGACGTAAAAAATTATTAATAAAATAAGTTCAGGGGGATAATAGGACCTTATTATAGTATAAGTGTGTCTCTAAGATTTCGGGCATAGGTTGAGGGTGTACTTGGGCATTATCCCAATAAAATTTACTAACTAGTTTAAGAAGTTATAAATATTGTTATTAAACCTTTTTTACTACTCTCCTTGTCCATATTAATATAGCATTATTTCCTTCTCAGACAATCTCATTTTATATTTGATGAAATTATTTTTAGTCACAGATTTACAAGATTAGTTTTGGAGGCATATGATCTTTGAACTTTTGACCTAGCTTGTCTAGGAACAAAGTTTCAAGTTTTACAAGTTCGGCATCAAAAGTTCAAGATTATTAGATATCATTTCTTACAAATATTTACAACTTATCCCAAATAACACATTTTGAGATTTTTAAACGTTATGTTCAATTGAACATTTTACATAAATTGAGAGGGAGTGTCTTTAGGTCATCAGTTTATTATATGTTCCTCGTGATATAGAGTAGAACCTTATAGTCAATCTCAACTTGTTTAGAACTGAAGCGTAATTAATTCGAAAGTAATGATGCTCATCATGGACTACAAAAGCCAACACTCAACAAAACAGTAAAGTAAAGAAGAAGAAAACAAACATTTCAAATCTTGAAACAACAACTCAAGAAAGGCTACTTTTGATGCATAAGCATATTTTTATTCTATTCCAAGCCTCTCCCCAACAGGTTTCGCGTACTCGAGAAGCTTATGTTGGTCACTGTCCCTCTGCATACACCTCTTAAAGGGAAAAAGATGTAGTAATAAGTTATAATTAATCTATTTTGATTTGTGTAAAAATGAGCATATGGGCAATAGGTGAATTTGAGTTTTTTTTTAGTTTTCAAAAAGGTTACTCATGATATGAATATATATTTTTGATGTTTCAATAGTCTGAATATCTTGATAAACTGATCAAAATATTTAAGATAAACTAATATAGCATCATTCCAAGTTAAATTTAGAACCATAAAACTAGATTCTATTGTGCTAAATGAAAATATTTTTGAAATAAACCCCTAATTGAAATGCGCTGAAAATATTTTTGAAATAAATGATGTACAAAATACCCATAAAACTAGATTCTATTGTGCTAAATGAAGATGAAGATTTATTTTTAGCAAGCATAAAGCTACAAATTTAAAAATTTGAAAGACACAAGATTGACATAACTTGTATGGAATGTTACATGTTGAAGCTGGTTGGAATGTGGAGGAAGCAATATTTGAAGTAGAAGTGAAGAAAAAAGTACTTTTAGTGAACAAGTCAACTTCTTCTTGATTCTATGGTTATGGTGGGTCGAGAAGAATAAAGGGATGATTTTTTTTAATGAAAATGAAGACTGGATTTTGGCACCACCCATTTTGGTTGTAGGTCGGGTGAATTTTTTATTTTTGAATAAAAAAATAAATAAAATTGAATAAATCATTTAGAGGATACCACATGTCGATCCGTTAGATTCAAGGATATATATACAATCCAAAAGAATGAAGGTAAAGGCATATACAACCTTAAAGTATAACGAAGGGTATTGATACAATATTTATGATAGTTTGAAGAATAATTATCTTTTTTTTTTTAATTTAAATTTATCGAAAATAAATATTTAAAGACACCCTTCAACTTTCAAGTATTGCTTATAATTATTGTCAAGTAATAGCTTTGTCAAAATATTACATTGGCATTTATATATATATATTTTTGCACATTACTTTAGTTCCTTTTCAATTATTTTTTAAAAATAATAATCTAATTTTTGTTCCGAACTGGACAACATATTTGGTCTATGGTCAAAAGTATTTTTAAATATTTTATCATGTAGATATGAACAACAAAAAAGCATTCAAAGTCTTCTTAGATTTGGTCAAATGAAATTAATTATTATTTTGGTTATTAATTATAAACGGTCAATCAACATTTATTAAACTTTCAAAAAGTTATATCTTTTACATAATAGTCAACTTAATCTTTTCAACATCTCTATATAACAACGTCTTCCTTATAATAGCAGAGGTATCAATACTTACACCTACCAAATCAAATTCAGTGTTGAGCTTTCCTGTTGTATTAATTAATCTAATTTCTTCAAAACACCTAAGATTCATGCCTATAAAAAGAAATGAATTCAGGATGGATCAAAGAACGATTCGACAAATTCTATTGATGTTATATTTTCTGTTAAGTTATAATAGGGTGGAAGGGCAAAAAAAGCTATCCAAATTAGAGGATGCGGAGTTAGAAAAACAATTAAAAATTTTGAACAAGTCAGCCATCAAAACAGTAAAGGTATTTTTTTTTCAAAAAAATTATTTTATTATACTTCTAAGTCGCAAAAGACATTTTATTTGATAATATCACTTTTGTATTTGAGAAAACATTCATTTGTCACATTATTCTCGGGAAATAGAGAACATTCCCTTTAATTCCTTCTTTGAATGTAAACTTTTGTTGTAGTTGAAGATTGAGCAGGTTTGTCTGTTTCGATTTGTTTGTTTTACTTTTTCTTTTAATTTGATTAGAGAAAAATATTTTTTTCCATTTTTTCAAACTATTTGATTCTATTTTTTCACATAACATGTTTAAACCACAAGATTTAAGAGCACTTTAATATATTCTATATATATTTATTTTAATATCACAAGATTCAAAACAAAATTACCTTTTAAAACTTCATGTCAAATCCAATCAAACAAATGAACTAAAATGGATTAAGCACAATTTTTGCATATGATCTTGCAAATTGGAGTCAAGGGCATAACAATGGCTTAGGACACATCTATCGAAATATTTTTCATTAACATATAATGGCATGGATGAACATTTTCTCAACGAAAGTAGCATAAATGAATAAATACGAATGAATGACCTAGATTAGTCTTTTCTCAAAAAAAAATCTTTTTTTTAATAAAAAAAGCAAAGTAGTAGTATTACCATTTACTAAGAATTGCTCTCGTGAGTATGTTTTGTGTTTAAATGGTACATCTTGTTCTAACTTAGGCTACTTGTTTTATTAATTTTAATTGTTTACAGACTAAATATGGAGATACATACGACTGCGTAGATTTCTACAAACAACGTGCATTTGATAACCCATTATTGAAGGATCATAATTTTCATCCTAAGGCATATCTCTACTCTCTTTTCATTTCGTTGTCATTTTGTTCCTATTGGATATGATATTATTGACATACAATTGAACATTTGATTGAGCAGATGAAACCTACTTTATCTACAATCAAGAAAGATTCAACCTTCTCATCAACAACTAATAGGTCATGGACAATATGGTCAAAAGATGGAGGATGCCCTTTTGGAACTATTCCTGTTAAGAGAATGACAAAAGATGATCTTGTAAGATTAACTCATATGCCTCCTCCAGAGGATGTCACATTCACCGATGAATATGATGTTGTAAGATGATTTATGTCAATTTACTTCTATATATATTGCATATTTATTTCAAACGTAAAAATAAGTTCATTTTCTAATGCAGAGCAACAATAATAGTAGGCCAAATGGAAGATACGTATCTTCACAAGGATATAAGGTGGTATATGGCTATAAAAATTATTTTTTAATGTCCATGTTTTATTTAATGGGATTTGAAGTAATAAAGGAACAAGTTATTCTTAGTTTAATTTGGGCACTCTGTAAGATTTACTAAAAACAATTTTAAAAAAAAAATTAGGTTGCAATAGCTCAAATTTCATATAATCCACATAACAAGTTTGCGGGAGCCGGAATGAGTTCTGCTTTGTACAATCCTCAAGTTAATGGACAGCAACACAGTGGATCTCGACTAAAAATTCATAAAGGATCAGATATCTTACAAGCTGGTTGGAGAGTAAGTTTATATCAATTTTTTACTTCATTATTCTATCGTTTTGTGGAAGAAGGATGTATGTTAACTATTGAATTTTGTTTTTTTAAGATGTACATAAGAAAATTTCTTAGCAAATGCTGAATATCTAATAACTATAATATAACATACCTGTTTCGTGTTTTAGGTGGACCCAACGTTATACGGGGATACTAAAACTAGATTTTTTATACATTTCCAGGTAACTATCTTTTGTACTGTGGTGATTTCTCTTTTGAGTTCATTAAACTAGTACATCTTTTAGGGTGTGTTTAATGTGAATTTATAATTTTCTCTGTTTATTGGCTTAAATGTTTTGAAAATATTTTTCAAATCAACTGAATTTCCTTAAATTTAAGATAAATTTTTTTTCTTTATAAATAAAGAAAAATATTTTTCAAAAGCCTACTTCATTCTAATAGTACCATATTTTTTTACCCTACCCAATACTCCATACCCGACCCTCCACATCAAAAAATAAAAACTTATTTTTTTAATTTCAAATAATTTTTTACCCTTTTCCAAATACCTAAACTAGCCCCCCCTCCACTAAACAAAAATAGTTAAAAAATTCAAAAAAATATATTTTTCAATAATATTTCAAGCTTACAAATTTTTTACCTCACCCAATCATTATCACGCCTAACCCCATTCCCCAACCCCCAACTCCCAAAAAAAAATTAAATTTTTAAAATTTCAATTTTACCCCATCCCATACCCTAACTCCTCCTCCTCCCCCCTCCACCCACACAAAATCCTCGTCAAATTTTCTTTTTATAAAAATTATACTTGAAAAATATTTTAAATGTTAAAAGATTCATTTTTTTCGTCATTACCCACCCCTAATCCCTAAACTCCCACTCCAATCATTTTTCAAAAAATCTTTTTTATGTCACCCCTACCCATCTGGTCAACCTCAGCCACAACCCTGATCAATTTTAAAAAAGAATTATTTTTTGAAAATTATCTCAGATTAATAATTTTGATTTTTTACGCCATTCAACCCCTACCAACCCCCCCCCCCCCTTTAATTTCTTTTTCAAAAATAATTTTGTTAAAAAATATTTCAAATATATAAAATTTCATTTTTTATGTCAAACCTACACCTACCCCTCCCCCCACCTCCCCACATCAATTTTTTTTCAAAAAATTAAAATATATTTCAAAATTATAAAATATCTTTTTTAAACACCATCCCTGCACTCAATCCCCCCCCCCTTCCGCCACCTTATTTTAAACACACCTTTAGTTTAACTATCTACCTTTATTTTTAAGCATGTATGAGATATATCTATTTTTGTAGGCTGGTAAAATTCATTGTTTCAATACACTATGTCCCGGCTTTGTACAAGTAAAACATGACTTCCCTCTTGGTTATTCATTCATGGATATTTCACAACGTGGAGGAAATATTTGGAGTGTGGAAGTACACATTGATCGGGTACATTTTATATTGTCTTTATTTTTCTTATTTAGAGTCTTTGAATATTTTATACAGATATAGAAATTATACTTAAGAGATAACATAAATATTGTTATTGACAAGTTATTATTATTTTTTTTTGAAAAAAGGACTTATCCGGTAATTGGTGGCTATTAATGGGACAAGATACGCGAATAGGTTTCTGGCCACAAAGTCTCTTCACTGACTTGAAAAGTTTTGCTACGAATGTTGATTGGGGAGGAGTTGTATATAGTCCACCAGGTGTACCAAAACCTCCGATGGGCTCAAGCTATTTTCCTATTGAAAACAGTTCCTATGATGCTTATTGCGCTGAGCTTACAATTATCAACGAGAAAGGAAAAACAATTGAAGTAGATACAACAGTCACACATACCGATAATCCGTACAAGGTTGAATTTATACAACTTTCACATGGTGCAAAACACATATATTTTGTTCTTTACGGGGGACCGGGTGAAAGTACACATGTTTAATAGTAAAGAAAATCGTCCAAATCCTGAAAAAAGTTGAAGAAAATTGTTCCTATTTGTTCTATATACACCTTTAATTTGAATGATATATTGTCTTCCAAAGAAATGCAAAGGAAAATGGTGCAAAATACCTCTCAATTTTCATTTATTTGTTGATCTTGTCGTTACCATTAAAATCGAATTATTTATACTCTTGTTATCTATAAACTTGTCACTTGTATCCTCAATTGGATGAAAAATTTCAAATCAACCAAAAAAAATAATTCTAATAAAATTACTGAATTAAAAAAAAAAATTCAAACATAGCCCAACTAACTAAATAAATATTTGCCAAATGAAATCCCCAAATACATCTCTCTATTTTTCACCTCTTTACAAAAAATTTCATCCATTTCTCCTCCTCATCTTTTCTCTTCTAAATTTACTATATATTTTACTTACTGTGCGACCCGTTTTTCTTCTAAAATTGCTATTTGTCTTTCTCATTTTTAGCCATTTTTTTCATATAAACACAATAATTTACTCACTAAGAAAACAAACAATTAAATAATTTACCGACTAAGTAAATGATTAAATAAGTCCACATATATTTTCACCTTAATATTTTTTTGCTGCACTAATTTAATCATATACGTTTACTTGTAACACAGAGATAAAATATCATTAAATAATTGAATTTTATCCTAACTGTATAACAAATCCCGTTGGTGTCACGTTAATCCCTTTGAATTTGTTTAGTTTTATTTTCTTTTTCTTTTTAAAAATATTTATATAATATTATGTAATTTATATAGATTATTATTATATATAAGTGAAGTACATATAGATGATTAAAATTTCTAAACTTAAAAAGAAAATAAATAACAGAATTGCATAGCTTTTTTAATTGTTATCAAAAGAGGAGATATTATATCATAATATTATGCATCAATACAAATATTATGTATAGCTTAAAGCTTAAGAAATAATGTGTTAAAAAATTCAAGACTAAAAAAAGTTTCGATAGTCTTGACATTCGAGAATTAAGGGAATACTAACAAAATCTAATAAGATTTTTATAATGAGGCAAAGTGTGAACTAATTCACTAGTAGTACTTCTAACAGAAAAATAGCATTGTTTTTGTAAAATTGTGGTAATCTAATAAAGAGTCACATAAAATGAGATGAAAAGTTAATATTTTATGCTTAAATTAGAAAAAAAAGAAAACAAAAGTCAAACAAAATAAAAATTGATGCTTCACAACATGTTAACTATGTTATCTACTTCTACTAATTATATGTAAGAGATCAACATGTTTTCTTCAGTTGTGTGTTTATTTAGGTGATATGTTGTTTGACCTACTGGTTTAGGTATGACATATCAACCCCAAGGTCTAGGGTACAAACATTGCCAACATTATTTTTTATTTCTGTTTTAATTTTAGCTTCTTCTTTTATCTCGTAAAGCAATTGTACTTTTTTTCTTCATTTTTATTTGTAATATTACATTTTTCAAAAGTCTATTTGACTAGTTTACAAATTTAATTTAAATTACATTTATTCGATATTTTAAATAAAAAATTTAGATATTAATTAACTATACGAAAAGTACTATACATTGCAATTTTTTGCATATCAATATGATGAAGAAATATATTGTAAAATGTTAGTCAATTTTTTTTTATAATTTGACTTTAAAAATGGAAAGTATGACAGTTAATAGTGGACGGAGGGAGTGATAATTTTGATGATTAAAGACCTCTACATCTACTAATTGATTTACGAGATTTTCAGCTTGAAATTTTGTGTTTTAATTAGTAGAGATTTTTAATTAATTTCAGTTTCTTAATTGATTTGAGTCTTTTGACATTTCGTATTACGTAAATATAACTCTTATTCATATTTTAGTTATTTCATCTTAACCACACATGAGGCAACCAACATGTGTGATTTTACATTATAATTAACAACATATTTACTCTTGAAAGTCTATTTGTGCCACATATATTGGAACAAGGAAAGTAACATATATTATTTGAAAATTATGTAACGGTACTATAAATTACAATAATTAATTTAGAGTATTTAAAAATCATCTTAAAATTTAATTGAATTTTTAAAATTTTATATGTGTCACATAAAGTAAAATAAAAATAAAACAGATATTGAGACCGTACTAAGACGGCGCATGCGTGTAGTATAATATAAATCACAAAATCAAGATTCTTGGTCAACCAATTTTTGTTTATAATAGTATAATAGTGTGGTACAATTTCATAATAATACTACAAAATGTTGACTCCCAAAAGCAACAGTTTATGGCTCTCATAAACACAACAAATATGGATTTTTAAAGGGTTTTTTGAGACGTGTCGTTGTTTTATTGGGCCATATTATTTTTCCAGCTAATGCGACAAGATTTGTTGATAATTCCAATTTTTCTGACCTCCAAATTAAGGGGCTTTACCAATACATAATGGACAAAAGATAAAAATCACATATTTTTAAGGTAAAATTATCATTTGTTCCTATAAGTTTATAATTACATAAATTATTCAAACTAATACAATACTATAAGCGTTCATACATTAATCTGATACGCGAGATACATTTATTGTTAAGTAAAATACATTACATTTTATACATGATACATTAATCTGATAGTGAGATACATTAATTTAATGCGTGAGATACATATATCGTTAAGTAAGATACATTACATTTTATACATGATACACTAATTTGATGTGTGAGATACATTAATTAGATGCGCGAGATACATTAATCTTATGCGCAAAAATAAGATATTTTGGAAATTTATAAAACTAGCAGGGAATATTGGTAATAAGAGAACTTAAATGTGGAATTTCTATCATTTTTTACGCAAAATGTTGACCCCCCAAAGCAACAATTTTATGGCCCCCATAAACACAACAATTCTGGATTTTTCAAAGATTTTTTTGAAGACGTATCGTTATTTTATCGGGCCATATTTTTTTTCCAGCTAATACAACAAGATTTGTTAATGATTCCAAATTTCATGACCTCCAAATTAAGGGGCTTTACTAATACATATGATACACAATTAAATTCGTTATAACACAGATTTATTATAATAACATTTCACGAGTATAATGACCTAATTTCCTTCAAAATCAAATACTTTTCTATAGTAATATTTTATTCATAATAATAATAATGATATTTATACTGAGATTATAGAGCAATTTTAATATTTGTCTTAATTAATTTCATGAATATACACATAATAGATTCAAAACAAAATATTATCACTTAATGTTGCTATTTTATAATTTAAAACCAATAAAATTCATATTATTGTCACTTCACCCCTAAATGACTTTTTATTGTTTTGCCACTTGACTTTATAACGTAATTATAACTATCATTTCGTACTAATAAGTATATAGTTTTTCTTTGTGAAAAATAAAAGAAAATGCACTCTTTTTTGGAATTATGTATGTATGCTAATATCAATGGAATTTTCTCCACTTTCTTTTTATTAATTTCTTGGAGCCACTGAAACAAATTTAAAAATTAGAATTTTTAAGTATTTAGATTTTTAAAATTTTATCACGACACATTTGAATTATTAGGTGTGAAATATAATATTTTTAATAAATCAAAAATAGCGAAATGGAATCAGCAAAATTAGGACTTCGCCAAGCCAACTAGCATATCATTGGTTATTTTGAGTATATAACAATGTTCCATTGAACACTATGTGAATATACGTTAAAATTAAGTCTGTGTTTTTATATTCATTTATCTAAGCATATGAGTGTTTTTGTACTAGGCATATATTGAAGACGAGAGTAATAATGCGCACTAAATTCAGAGCATTTTAACTGCTTCACACAATAAATAAAGAGGAATACTATTTCCTAAAAAATGTTTTCCTCCCTGATACACACATAAATAGAGTAATTGCTTGAAGTACTTAGGATAAATACAAATTCCAAAAGGCAATAACCATCAAATATTATGACCGAAATAATATATACTTAGCATTATTGAATACGAATTTTTCAGTCCAACTTATCAATATTAGTGCCATTTACATGTTACTTGCACCTGAAAATTAGCAATTCTGGATTTATCCATACTTTGAGCACCAAGTCAAATTAGAGTGACGAGAAATATTAGGCCAATATACTTTTTGTTAATATCTGTGTGGATACTATGTTTTCCCTATATATAACGCAGACCGTTGCTTACAAAATTTTTCATTACTACACAGCTGAGTTCATACAGTTGTAATACCAAACAACAAATTCTACCAAAGATATGATCTTATGACATACTTGAAGCAGCCAAACAAAATAATAAAAATAAACAATCAAAGACAATAATACTTTATTCATTTCATTCCATTACAACATTTTTCATAATAAAATAGTACTATATATGAAATTCATTTCATTCCATTACCAACATTTTTCATAATAAAGTAATTATATATCAGGCCTTTTAACTGTGACCTTTCTCCAAACCTTGACTAATATAAACATCATAATTAAGAAACATATCATAATACCGACGCCGATAGCAACTTGCGCAATGGGGCTGATGTTGTACCCCTTGTCTCCTGATTTTCCCCAATACCCCATTTCCTCTTCAAAGTCCATTTCCTGCAAAAAAAAAAAAAAAGGATAAGAAGGTTGATAACCTCTTTTCCAATTACATTCTATATATCTTGTGAAGAAATGAAAAAAAAAATGGAAGAGCAATGCATGCATGTTGTATAGCACAAAAATGATTCATGAATAAGTTCATCTTGTTGCACAAAGCCTGAGTTAACATTGAGACAAGACAATATATACATAGCAATGTAAAAGGAAAACAAAATATAAAGTTATCAAACCTCTTTTCCAGTTACATTCTATATATCTTGTGAAGAAATGAAAAAAAAAATGGAAGAGCAATGCATGCAAGTTGTATACGTACTAAGCATGAAAATGATTCATGAATAAATTCATCTTGTTGCACAAAGCCTGAGTTAACATTGAGACAATACAATATATGCATAAAAGCAAGTGACACTAAAAATAAGAATATAGATAAAGATGCATACACTCGAAAGGGAGAATCTCTTTATGATAATCAAAGAAGAAATATGTTTTGTTATATTAACTAAACTACTCAAAGCATTATTATTTATACACGCAGGCTCGACCAAAATGGCTAAACATTTAACTATACTATGTTTTGTCTTTAGTATCTTCTTTTTATATATTTTTGAACATTTTATTGAAATTAATTTTAATTTTTGTAAAAAATGTCACGTCATTTCCTTGATATCTATTTTTTTGCTTGCCGTTTATTTATGAAAATAAATCTCTCTTATTTAAGTGACCTTTCCTAATATTGGCAATTAGTATCAAATAATCCTAATATAATTCAACATGGACGCATTTGTAAGTTACACGTCCTTTTCTACATATTATTTTATCACATCGAATCTTTATATAACAACACTTGAACTAACAAAACATCATTTTTGATTAACTAACTAAGAACTATTCCTGGTTTCACATTTATATAATAATCTTGATTTCTAACATGTACCAAGAGTTTTACAAATCATTAATTCTTATAACTTGCCTTGGACTCAATATAGAATATTGTTATAGGCGTGTGAATAAACTTTTCATATTAAAAGCCGAAAAAAAAGAAAAAGTTACGTGTATGCAAGATTAATCGTGACAATTAGTTTTTAATCAAAACTAAAAAGCAAAGTGCATTATAAGGTTGTTGATTATGGTTAGGCTCCATTAGACAAAATGACAAACAAATTAACAACAAGACAAACAAAGATTAGATATTATTGAATTACTTTAAGGATTTAAACTAATCGAAGAAATAAATTATTTTAAGATTTCTTAAAATTAATGCAGAATGGAAAAAAAAATATGTAGGAAAATCAAATCCCTAGCTAATATAAATCACAAAATCAAGATTCTTGGTCAACCAATTAGTGTTCTTAATAGTATATAATAGTGTGGTCCTATTTCATAATAATACTACAAAATGTTGACCCCCAAAAGCAACAATTGTATGGCCCCCATAAACAATAATTCTGAATTTTTTAAAGGCTTTTTAATACGTGTCGCTATTTTATTGGGTCACATTATTTTTCCAGCTAATACGAGAAGAATTGTTAATAATTCCAAATTACATGGCTTTACTAATACATATTATATTATATACAATCAAATCTTGTTATATATAATAACATTTCACGATATATGGTCTAGATTTTTTTAAGAATCTAATTACATGTTATATTTATTTTCAATAATATTATTTTATTTATTATAACAATAATATTTATTAGGGTGATATATCCTCTATAACGGTTATAATCAAATATTGAGTAATAATAATACTTTTATAATAATTATTGATCCATAATATTATGTACATACTAAATTTCGAATAATAACATTTTAAAAAAAATAGTATACGTATATAATAATACCTTTCTAAAAAATTATAAAATTTTCAGATAAACATTTTCATTAATATAATGGAGTTTGAAAATATATTGCTTGATACGAAAAATATAGAATGTGTGTGTCTTTGTTTTTTCGTTTGCGTGCACGTTATAAATCTATATTTGACAAGGACAATTAACAATTTTTGAACATTAATTATTCAATGGAAGATGACACAGGTTATATTTGAATTAACGTGCATGCAAAGTTAAATCTGAAAGCAGTATGATTCCTTTTATTTTTTATTGTCTTTGAGTTGTTTATGGTTATTTATTTTTTACAATATAGATAGTTAATTTTTGGGGCAGGAGAAAATTCATATTAAGCACTGTCCCAGCATTAACTGGTACAAGGAGGAGGCACGATAGCGAAGATTAATTCATCTCAATCTACAAAAAGCATTGCCTTGGTCGTGCAATCCAAAAAGATAAAAAAATCATTAAAGATGATGAGATAATACTTTAATTACGATGGGCATTTTGAAGCTTCCACAAATTAAATGAGTTATATAAAAGAAACTTGTAAGTTAATTGCGATTTCATTGCACTAATTTATTAGGTGTGAAAGAGATTTTTTCTTACAAAGGAGAAGGGGAAAGAATACAATTTGCACCACTGATAGATTTAGCTATTTCTACTTTTTTTTAAGCAATGTTAATTTCTTGCCTTACGTAAATAATTTCATTTTGAAAAAAAATTGTTTCCTCCTTAAAAGGCCTAAGAAAAAACTTATTTATGTGTAATTGAATCTCAAACGAAGTGAAAAATTATAATGACGTTCTATTTCCAGTCGCAAGCAAGATAAAAAAAGACCAATAAGGCTCAATTCCCGTAAACATAAATTTTAATATTGAATTAAGTGATGGAAAAAACTTAACAAGACGAATACTTTCCCCTTTATAAGTGTGATATTTTTCAAAAAGACCAATATAATAAGAATGAGTCAAGTAAGATTGACCAAATTTAGCGCACATGATATTTTAATCTAATTTTATATCGACATACCTCAAATTCACATAACGATTACATTTTTAATGCTTAACATGACATTAATTGAAAGAATCACACGAACTCCTTTATAACAATAAGTTTTACCTGATATGAATTTAAATTTATCTTATCGAATATAACAAATTTATAATAATTTGACTTAGTAAATGTCACGACCCAAACGGGCCGCGACTGGCACCCACACTTACCCTCCTATGTGAGCGAACCAACCAATCTAAACCTTAACATTTCAATTTAATATCAACAGAAAATAATGCGGAAGACTTAAACTCATTAATAAAAACCAATTCAATAACTTCTAAAATTCAACATCTATTATTCCCCAAAATCTGGAAGTCATCACCACAAGAACATCTATGATCAAATTACTAAACTAAGAGTATTCTAAGAAACTAAAATAAACAAAAGCTAGTCCATGCCGGAACTTCAAGGCATCAAGACATGAGGAAGAAGATCCAGTCCAAGCTAGA
>NC_028643.1:75676625-75676815 GCF_001406875.1 Solanum pennellii | reverse complement strand
GGGCATACCAGGAAGGTCTGCAGGGAACACATCCAGAAACTCACGAACTACCGAAACCGACTCAATCGAAGGTACTTGGGTAGTATCATCCCTGAGGTGTGCCAAGAACGCTAAACACCCTTTACTAACCATTTTCTTAGCACGAAGAAAGGAGATGATGTGAACTAGAGTGGAAGTGTAGTTACCCTCC
>NC_028643.1:75660721-75673728 GCF_001406875.1 Solanum pennellii | reverse complement strand
ACGAAGTTCAGAGAGTCGATTTCAGTACCCAAATTTCAGAATTCTAAGTGTTTTGGAACGAGACCCCCTCGACGGTCCGTCGTGCCCATGACTGTCCGTCGTGGGTTCCGTCGACTGACACAGTTTTTCCAGAAATAAAATCTGCTGCTTAAAACGACTATACAGGTCGTTACAACAAATTTTTGTATCAGAGGCGAAATTTCTGATCTTGTTCCCTCCTCCTCTCTCTTTTCTCCTGTTGCCTTCTTCCTCAGGTGGGTTTTTCTTTGAAAAAAAAGTTCTGGTTTTTTGGTGAAAGATTAAATTTTTACGTAATTATTGTTTCTATTTTGTGAAAATTTGAATTGGGTATTTTTTATTTTGCAGGATGGGTTAATTTGTGTTGTTGAAATTTTATGTATTTTATGTTGTGGGAGTTTTGTATTTTGAGATGTGAAAATTAGGGCTAGGAGATTCTTGTTTCTTTGCTGTTTTTTTTTTGGGTTTGTTTTTTGGGGGAATTGTTTTTGGATGGGTAATAAGTTGGGAAGGAGGAAACAAGTGTGGATGACTAGGCCTCAGGGGTTGTACCAGCATAAGGATGTGGATGTTAAGAAGCTTCGAAAACTCATTCTTGATTCCAAGCTTGCTCCTTGCTACCCTGGTGATGACGATTGTCCCAATGCTAACCTTGAAGAATGCCCCATTTGCTTCTTGGTTTGTTTTCTCTCCTTTTTGTTTCTTTTTTTGCATTATTGAAGTTGGAAATGTTTTTGGCATATGTTTTTTCTGAGTCATTGAAATGAAACCGGTCCGAATAGAGGATAGCATGATTAATATAGCAGCCCTCAACTAGTTTGGGTTTGAGAAAGTAGTATTGGGTGTGGTCTAATGGTCATTTGGAGAATCGTGAGTTCTCATGTTCAAATTCCGGAGGCAAAAAAATACTAGGTGATTGGTAGAGTTACCCATTACTTTTGTTGGTGGGAGGTAGTAGGTATCCGGTGCAATAGTATAGGTGCGCCCGAGCTGGCCTAGATACCACCGCGATAAAAGAATGTAGTAATTGTTGTAGTTGTTTGTCCTGACTCCTGTGTCATTGCTAGACTAGGATAGAATTTGAAAGAATTGGGACGATATGCTTACAAACATATTTGATCATTGAGGTGGGAGGAGAACCCTGAGTTCTCATGTACAAATCCCATAGGCAAAAAAACACTAGGTGATTGGTAGAGTTACCCATTACTTTTGCTGGTAGTTTAGGTGCGCCCGAGCTGGCCTAGATACCACCGGGATAAAAGAATGTAGTAATTGTTGTAGTTGTTTGTCTTGACTCCTGTGTCATTGCTAGACTAGGATAGAATTTGAAAGAATTGGGACGATATGCTTACAAACATATTTGATCATTGAAGTGGGAGGAGAACCCTGAGTTCTCATGTACAAATCCCATAGGCAAAACACACTAGGTGATTGGTAGAGTTATCCAATGCTTGTGCTGGTGAGAGATAGTAGGTTCCTAGTGGAATAGTCGTGGTGCTTCCAAGCTGTCCTAGATACCTCCATGATAAAAGAATGTAGTTTATATTTTCACCAATTATATCAAAGTCTCAATTGAAAATTCATTCTCTAAAGCAGATTGTCAACAAATTTTGGACCTGTTTGTTTTCAAAGTTTTTTCCCAAATATTTTTTTTTAAAAAAAATGAATTCACTTCATCAGAGTTTAAGTATTATAAGATGAAAACTTGAAAATTGATATAGAGAAATTTCATCAACAAGGGGACGTATCTTTGTGTATATTATAGAATTAGTAACTGAAGAGAATTTTAAGTGATATGTTTTTTTAAAAAGATATTCTCTCCCATATATAAATTTCTCCTTTCTGTTAATAAATATTTATTTTCTTTCAATTAAAACAAATAATAAAAATATAAATCTGATACATAATCAACTAAAATATTGACATTTTCAATAAATATTAAAAATGTGGCTAAGATTCCTATTAAATACTAAAATATTGACATTTTGAAAAATTTCCCTAATTCAAATTCCCGGCCCATTTTTCTTCTCAATCCCAGCCCACTTCCTCAACCCATCCCCATTATTTCTCATTACTGATAAAAGAGAATGACTTAGCACAAAATTGACACAAAGAATATATTCGAAATACACTACATAGTAGAGAAAAAAAATTTATTTCAAGCTTTAGTTTTACCCTATCCGCCATTTACTCGCCCTAGTTAATTTGAGTTTGAGGACACTCGTGAAGGAATTCATGGTGGAATAGCTACTTTCAGCTTGTTTGTCCCAATCGCTGCTCTCGAAAAGGACTCCATTCTTGCATATCTTTGGTATTGGGGGCGAAAGGAAAGATAATGCAAGCCTCCAAAAGCTCAAAGATGATCTGTATACCTGCTATATACATCTGTATACATCTAATATACATGGAGTATATTCATATACAGGTCGAAAAAATCAAAACACAGGTGCAGGGGTCAAATTTGAATGTATACATTTGTTATACGGTTCAATATACAGAAAGTGTACTAATATACCGTCCATATGCAGCAACATACGTTCTATGTATACACATATTTTTCTAAAAGAAATAGGCCCAAAAGCTTTAAACAATTTCTGCAGGTCCAAAGGGTTAATGGGCTGAAACCCATAATTGTTGGCAAAGTTGTAGGCTTAGGTTAGGTGGGCCAAAAGGCCAATTTATTGAAAAAATAACTTAAATACACAACTATAAGTTTTATACTCTCTAATTTTCCCTTCTTTTTTTAAATATTACATAATTTCCTTTTTTTTTTAATTTTAGTATAAGTTTATAGATACATAACATTCTCTCTCCTATAATACACAATTACCTATTTTAATGCCTATTTTTTCTCCATTAAAACACTCAACCTTTTAAATCAGTTTTTGGATTTTGAATTTTCTACATTAAAACACTCAACCTTTTAAATCAGTTTTTGGATTTTAAATTATTAATTTTAATTAAAACACCCAATTTTGAAATTTTGAATTTCAAAATTCAAAATATTTGAAATTTCAAAAATTTGGACAATTTCTCTCCCGTTCAGTTCTTACTCCATCAAGTTTTCAGTTCTTCTTTCTCCATAATCGTCTTTCTTCTTCTTAACCCAGCATATTTTATTAGTTTCTTCTTTTTCTTCTTAATCCATCATCGTCTTTTTCTTCTTAATCCATCATCGTTTTAACCCAGCATCTTTTTCTTCTTAATCTATCATCAGTTCTTCTTTTCTTCCCTTTTTTGTTTTTGTTAATTGTTCTATTACATCATAGTAATGGATCCGTTAATTAATAGAAGGATATATGATTCCGACGATGAAAATTGGAAAGAAAATAGAAAAAAGTCTTTGCATGATCCTATGAATCTTCAGAAGGATTCAAACAAAGACTCTGGCGAAACATCAAAATCAAAGGTTGTCAAAATACAACAAAAAAAGAAAAAAGAAGCAGCAAACATTGTTGTTAGGCCTACATTGTCTCGGGTTAGTATTTTGGTACTTAAAACTGTTGTTGAAATTAGTAAAAATTTTAAGGAATACAATATGTATCAAAAAATCATGAAAATTATTATCATGTATCATGAAGTTCTGAAAATTGTTATAATGTATCATTCACTAAGTTTAATAACTGCGTTATCAACTGTGCTTGATGATACATATAGAATCATGAAAATTATTATCATGTTTTTTCATGTAGTATGAATTTTCTGAAAACTGATATCATGTATCAGTAAGGTATTAGTTGTTTAGTTGATGTACTGATACATGCTTGATGATACATGTATTAGATATGTACCACAATGTATCAGTACATCAACTAAACTACTAATACCTTCTACAATGTATCGAATTTCAATTTCTTTCCTTGATACATCAATATCCAACTCGGCTGCAATTGCTGCTTTGAGATTAGAAAACGAAATTGAATCTCCAACAACGATTCCGTCGATTTTGTAACTTTCATAATGCAATTCGTTCACCCAAATTTCGGGATGTCTCATCAAAATTGAAGTATTCATCTTGAAAAATCCACAGTAACAACAATAAAATTACTGTAGTTCGAAATTTAACAGATTGTTCATAAAAAATGTATTCAAAATAGATGATATAATCTTTGATTTTCAAAATTTGAAATTAATATCCAATTACGTGCTGAATTTATGCTGATTAATGATTTGTTACCGTAAATTAAGCTGTTTTAGTAACAACATTAAATGTAGCGTTTTTTCCCCATTTTTTTCTCAACAGTTTAAACTTACCATGTATCATTTACCATGTATCACTAGAGTCTAAAGTATCACGGCACAACAAATTTAAAGGATTTTTTGTAAATACTAAATTTGTTAGGACAAAGTGTAATTATTGAATTACACTATGGGATTCCTTAAATTTTTACCAATTTAATTGGGTTTGGGCCAAAAGTCCAAGTCCGATTGTTTCTTCTCCCTCTATTATTGTTTATATTGTATTATTTGACTAACTTTGTTTATTTCATGGTTTAATTTAATTTAATTTTCAAAGATAATCATTTCACCTTTTTCTTTAAGTATGAAAATTAAAACAGGGAAAATTGTATATAATAGCAAACTTATAACCTAAAATAAATGGAATAGCTAGGGTTTGATTTAATTGTGCTCCATAGCAAACATTAGCTAGAATTTGCCAGCGTCTCTCTCCCAGAAATCTCGCTCGCCACTCTCCATTCTGGCTTGCCTCTCTCGCTTTATACACAGAAGTGTATAATTCTGTTTCTGTTTCTGTTTTGTATGAAGCGAGAGAAAATTGTATATACACATGCAAAAATATATATCTTCGTGTTATACACTCACTTATACAATTTACAAACATTTTATTTCAAATATTGCAGAGGAAAAGGCCAACGAATTATACAATTGCAGTGAAATACAATTTTCTCCAGCTTTATACAACAGAAGTGTATATATTGTGTTTCTGTTTTTGTATAAAGCGAGAGAAAAACATATATCTTCTTGCTATACACTTATAATTATGCAATATACATACATTTTAATTCGATTCAACTGTATGCAAAGCAAATTTTATAAAAATATTGCAGCGAAATAGGCCAGCGAATTATACAATTGTATATGTATAGCGAATTATACAGTTTTATATTTGCTATGGAGCGCAATTATGCAAACTTTGCTATAACATACAAATATGAATTTTTTGTTTGCTATATCTGAAAGTTGCCTATTAAAATATTTATATTTTTACTTAGCTTTATTTTATTTACTAGTCTTGTCACTTAAGATATTTCCCTTAAGAAATTTTCCTTAGTTCATTTCCCCTTAAGATAATATAATAATAAGACTGAGTGAAATAAATAAAAATTTTTTAAAAATAAATTTTCTTTTACTTTAGCTTAAAATTCTAAAAGATTTTTGAAAGTCATTTTAGTAAATCGTCGGTCAACCCAAGTTAGCGGGACATTCTGAGGGCCTAACACCTTCTCAAAATGTACAGTTGAACTTCGAACCCTTTTTCAATTGATTTTATCTGTTTAAATCTTTTGAAAATAATTATAAGTTTTTTCTTGATTTTTAATAAAAATTAAGTGGTGATTCTGTCAATTTGAAAAATTGATTTTTCTTAAATCATAACATTAATTGATTTTTTAAAACTTAGTCATTAGTCTTTTTTTCTTTTACTATATTTTTTTGTAAAACAGGTAAATATTTTAATTGGTTAAAGTTTTACTTGGCATCTAACAAAAAATTGTCAAATTCACTGCCCAATCTAGCCGCGGCGTTACCACCACCAACGCCCAATCTAGCGGTGGCGTTATCGCCACCAGCCGTGTAAATTGANGAGAGAGAGAGAGAGAGAGAGAGAGAGAGTTTCGATTAGAGGCATCTTCCGACTGCTAGATGAACTTCTATGTCGAGTTGATCTTTTAGCAAATATTGTTTTAGATACTGACTGTGGGAAGCATACTTGTTTTGATAGCAACTGTTTGTATATTCACATTTTCTTATTTATGTCAGAGAATTAAGTAGACATGTGAGTGTGTTGCTTTCTATACTATTTATTTGATTTGTATATAGTTTTTGGATACATAAAAATAGATTAATGTTGTATTATATTCTATGTTTGGTGTAGTTTTTGATTGACCTGGAAAGTTTAAAGTGATGCACATATATATTGGGAGTTGTGACTATAGCTTTGATGAAATATGACGATCTTCTTAAAGAGTTTTCTTATCTTTTAGTACTAGTTTGTGAATCTCTGTTCCTTAAGCTAAAATTGAGCTTTTTGTGCTTCACAAAGTGTTGATGTATTCTTCCTGTTGTAGCATCGTAAGTTAGAGTAGCTTGCTTTTTTTTTTTTCTTTAATGGTAGTATGTGTTGGGAAAACGCGAACAAGCACAAAAGTATATATGGTAAAATTAATGGAAATAAAATGGGAAAATAACGACACCAAGAATTTTACGTGGAAACCCTTCTGAGTAAGGGAAAAAACCTCGGACTAAGAGGAGCAATTGATATTACTATAGTAAGGAATTTTACACTGTGTAGTCACGAATAAAATACTCAAAGTGACTACTACACACTCAAAAGGAACAACACTCTTTTGGTTTCCGTCTTACTAAAATATCGCTCACACTCTATTTTTCTTCACAGACTATTTTCTTGTATAGTCTATGGAATACCTCACTTTGCTCTCAAAATGGTTTTTCTCTCTAACTTGGTGTGTTCTACAAATGAGCAAGAATGCTCTATTTATAGAAGGATAAAACCATGCTTATGTCACTAATGACATAGGTAAATATAGCAAAGTCAAAAATGGTTGCAAATCTTACCAATTTGCCAACTACCAAATCTTTTCTTTTCAACTCCAATTACTATTCCTTTTTAACAATTGCTTGTAGCAATTGAATAGCTAAAGTTGACTAAAAAATGGGATGGATTCAACAGTATGGTGTATGTAGTAGCTAGCTTACTAGTAGTAAACGTGTTTTTCTTAGTTTTATCTTTGTGAATGAATTGATCATTTCGAATTTTGCTTGAGGTTATTGCTCGCTAATTAATTCAAAACTACTATTTGTTTCTTTGGTATGCTAAGATATTTTCTTTCGATATTAATTGAGTTTAAGATTAGTTCACTTTAATCTTGATGCATTCTGTTTGTCCCGAACATCGAGTTAAATGAGTATAACTGGGTTTTATTTGTTTAGTAGCTTTTTTTTAAAATGAAGTGGTATATTTGTTTGTGTTCTCTATTTCTTTCACTTTGTCAATTATGGTGCCACAATACTGATATGTATTTTTTTATTCTTATGCATATAATATTTTCCCGAGGTCACGATGAACTCCCGATTTCCTTGCATTTCGAGAAAGCCATAAAGGTTCAAGTCCTTTCCTCTTGAGTCGACCAACAAGTGAAAGAGAAGAATAAGTCTATGAACTCGACGTACAAGCGTTCGGAGCAGACATACAAAATTGTGTACACTAGTATACATCTAGTCTATACAAAAGAGGGAAAATGGGCCTTAAGGGCCCAAATGCCAAAACAAAATGTATTTTGTTACTTTGGATCTAAGCCCCTGTTGTCTTGCTTATCATCTTGTTAGAGTTTAGGACAGGCGGAAGAATTGGTCCTAAGGCCCAAAAGAAAACCATGGCTTTATATTAAGACTAAGACAAATCAGAAATTAGGCCCAAGTAGTGACCCAGGCGAACATAAATTAGACTTGGGCCCAATTTTCCTCTCTCGTTATAGTATATTTCGTTTTAATTCTATTGTTAGTATATGCTTACTCGCTAATTAATTTTAAGGTTCTTAACTCATAATTCCCTAAAGGACATCCATTTTGAGTTAGTTAACGTATACTACTTTATCTTAAAAGAACTAACTATACTTGTCCTTCCAAATTGACTTCTATAAATTTAAGAAGTTTTTCTTTACTTAGACATGTTACATTACATATTCTTTTTCTTCTCTAAATAATTTTAAGTTATAAGATTCGTTTATTTCGTAAATAGTCAAACATGCCTATTGTTAACCAAATATTTTAATTGTCGGATAACCGCAAATAAGCGGGTGTTTTAGGTGCTTTCAAAATCTTTTTAAAATGCTAATATGAACCGCGAACCCCTTTTTATATTTACAACTGATTTACTGTTTATCTTTTGAAAAATAGTTTTCTTGATTTTTTTCTTAAAAATTAAGAGACGACTCTAAAATCAGTCTAAAAACTTAAAATATTTTTTTCCGAATAAAACAATTACTCTCGTGTTGTATTATTCTATACTTATTATTACCTTGTTATTTCATTTGTTTCAGTTTTTGTATAATTTGTGTTGCTAGTTTTGTCTTTCCTTTTATTTTCATCGTGTTTTCTTCATTATTATATCTCTTTTTCAAAATACGCGTCTTTCATATTATATTCTACTATTTGAATTGGGATCTGTTCAAACAGTCTCTAAGATCTGCATACGCATTAGAGGTGTGCAAAAATTAGTTTAACCAATAAATTAAATCGAAAAAACACTATTCATTTATTAATATTGGGTTATTGACTAAAGGTTTCATAACTTTTTTTATTGAGTTATTGGTTCGATTTTTGATTTTATGATTTTTGTTAATGATTAAATCGATAACCCAATAAGACTCTATTAAATTACTATTTTATTCCTACACCAGTAAACCCTAATTAATTATATAACATTTTACAAACCTTGTTACTTTAATCTTAGTATTACTTAAAATCCTAATTATTATTTCATTTTATAATTGCAAGCACACTTCTAACTTGAATGTGTCAATTGCCTAGACATGCTGAAAAACTATTGTTACTTTTACACTTTTTCCTTTGAATGTGTCTAGTGTCTAAACTTGCAACAAAAATGATTGTTACTTTTATGATTAGTACTTTCATGCCAAATGCTGAAAAAATCATATGGTTTTTATGAAAATTTTCTTATCGTCGTGTGTGTGTATATATATAAATCGAACCGTTAAGTACCATAAATTGATTAATCAAGAACCATTAGAAATATGTTATTGGGTTATATATCAATTTGACGTATTTTGAAATCAAAAACTGATAAATTTAATAAATAACACGTAAAATCAAATTGAACCGATCAATGCACACCTCTAATTGAAATGCGCTGAAAATATTTTTGAAATAAATGATGTACAAAATACCCATAAAACTAGATTCTACTGTGCTAAATGAAGATGAAGATTTGTGTTTAGCAAGCATAAAGCTACAAATTAAAAAAATTCGAAAGACACAAGATTGACATAACTTGTATGGAATGTTACATGTTCAAGCTGGTTGGAAAGTGGAAGAAGCAATGTTTGAAGTGGAAGTGAAGGAAAGAGTAGTTTTAGTGAACAAGCCAACTTCTTCCTTGAAAGATGTGTTCTTGATTCTATGGTTATGGTGGGTTGAGAAGAATAAAGGGATGATTTTTTTTAATGAAAATGAAGATTGGATTTTGGCACAACCCATTTTGGTTGTGGGTCGGGTGAATTTTTTATTTTTGAATAAAAAAATAAATAAAATCGGGTAAATCATTTAGATGATACCACATGTCGATCTGTTAAATTCAAAGATATATACAATCCAAAATAATGAAGATAAAGGTATATACAACCTTAAAGTATAACGAAGGATATTAACACAATATTTATGATAGTTCGGAGGATAATTTTCCTTTTTTATTTGTATTCAAATATATCGAAAATAAAGATTTAAAGACACCCTCAATATTGTTTATAATTATCCTCAAATAATAGCTTTGGTCAAAATATTACATTGGAATTTATAATTTTTTTTTGCACATTACTTTAGTTCTTTTTCAATTTTTTTTAAAAAATAATAATCTAATTTTGGTTCCGGACTCAACAACATATTTGCTCTATGGTCAAAAGTATTTTTAAATATTTTATTATGTAGATATGAACAACAAAAAAACATTCAAAGTCTTCTTAGATTTGGTCAAATATAGTTAATTATTATTTTGGTTATTAATTACAAACGAGCAATCAACATTTATTAAACTTTCAGAAAGTCAATATCTTGTACATAATAGTCAACTTAGTCTTTTCTACATCTCTATATAACAATGTCTTCCTTATTGTAGCAAAGGTATCAATACTTACACCTAGCAAATCGAATTCAGTGTTCCTATTGTATTAATTAGTCTAATTTCTTCAAAACATCTAAGATTCATGCCTATAAAAAGAAATGAATTCAGGATGCATCAAAGAACGATTCAACAAACGTTATTGATGTTATATTTTCTGTTAAGTTATAATAGAGTGGAAGGGCAAAAAATGTTATCCAAATTAGAGGATGAGGAGTTAGAGAAACAACTAAAAAATTTGAACAAACCAGCCATCAAAACAATAAAGGTACTTTTTTTTTCAAAAAAAAATTAGTTTATTATACTTCTAAGTCGCAAAATACATTTTATTTGATAATATCACTTTTGTATTAGAGAAATAATTCATTTGTCACATGATTCTCGGGAAATGGAGAAATTCCCTTTAATTCCTTCTTTGAATATAAACTTTTGTTGTAGTTGAAGATTGAGTAGGTTAGTCTGTTACGATTTGTTTGTTTTTTTTTTTTAATTTTGTTTGAGAAAAATGGTTTTTCCATCTTTTTAAACTATTTGATTCTATTTTTTCACATAACATGTTTAAACCACAAGATTTAAGAGCATTTTTATATAATCTATATATATTTATTTTAAAATCACAAGATTCAAAACAAAATTACTTTTTGAAATTTCTTGTCAAATCCAATCAAACAAATGAACTAAAACGGATTAAGCACAATTTTTGCATTTGATCATGCAAATTGGAATCAAGGGCATAACAATGGCTTAGGACACACATATCGAAATATTTTTCATTAATATGTAATGGCATGAATGAACATTTTCTCAACGAGAGTAGCATAAATGAATAAAATCCTAACGAATAACCTTGATAAGCCTTTTTTCAAAGTTTGATAGCATATTTGGGAAAAAAACCTTTTTTTTTTTAAAAGCAAAGTAATAGTACTACCATTTTACTAAGAATTGTTCTCATGAGTATGTTTTGTTTTTAAATGGTACATCTTGTTGTAACTTAGGCTACTTGTGTTTATTAATTTTGATTGTTTACAGACTAAATATGGAGATACATACGATTGTGTAGATTTCTACAAACAACGTGCATTTGATCACCCATTGTTGAAAGACCATAATTTTCATCCTAAGGCATATCTCTACTCTCTTTTCATTTCGTTATCATTTTGTTCTTATTAGATATGATATTCTTGATATGCAATTAAAAATCTATATGAACAGATGAAACCTACATTATCTAGAATCAAGAAAGATTCAACCTTCTCATCAACAACTAATAGGTCATCGACAATATGGTCAAGAGATAGAGGATGCCCTTTTGGAACTATTCCTGTTAAGAGAATGACAAAAGATGATCTGATAAGATTAACTCGTATGCCTCCTCCAGAGGATGTCACATTCAACGATGAATATGATGTTGTAAGATGATTATGTCAATTTACTTCTATATATCTTGTGTATTTCAAACGTAAAAATAAGTTCATTTTCTAATGCAGAGCAACAACAATAGTAGGCCAAACAGAATATACATATCTTCACAAGGATATAAGGTGGTATATGACTATAGTTATTATTTTTTAATGTCCATGTTTTATTTGATTGGATTTGAAGTAATAAAGGAACAATTTATTCTTAGTTTAATTTGGATACTCTGTAAGATCTACTAAAAACAATTTAAAAAGTTCAGGTTGCAATAGCTCAAATTTCATATAATCCACATAACAAGTTTGCGGGAGCCGGAATGGTTACTATTTTGTACAATCCTCAAGTTAATGGACAACAACACAGTGGATCTCGACTAAAAATTCATAAAGGATCAGATATCTTACAAGTTGGTTGGAGAGTAAGTTTATATCATTTTTTTGTTTCATTATTCTATCATTTTGTGGAAGAAGGATGTGTGTTAACTATTGAATTTTGTGCTTTTAAGAGTATATTAGAAAATTTGTTATCAAATGTTGAATATTTAATAACTATAATATAATATCTCTGTTTCGTGCTTTAGGTGGACCCAACGTTATACGGGGATATTAAAACTAGATTGTTTATACATTTTCAGGTAACTATCTTTTGTACCATGGTGATTTTCCTTTTGAGTTCATTAAACTAGTATGTCTTTTAGGGTGTGTTTATAATTTTCTCATGTCCATTGGATTAAATGTTTTAGAAAATGATTTCCAAATCAACTTAATTTTCTTAAATTTAAGAAATATGACTTTTCTTAAAAAATAATTAAAAAAAAAATTAAAAGCCTACTTCACTCTAATATTACAATATTTTTTACTCTACCCCAACCGACCCTCCACATCAAAAAATAAAATCTTATTTTCTTAATTTCAAATATTCTTACTTTTATCCCCAATCCCTAAACCAACCCCCCTCCACCAAAAAAAATAGTTAAAAAATTCAAAAATTATTATTTTGAAAAATATTTCAAGCTTACAGACTTTTTACCTCACCCAACCACTATCATGCCTATCCCCTCCCCCCACTCCCAAAAAAAGAGTCAAATTTTTAAAATTTCATTTTTACCCATCCCATACCCTAACTACGCAACCTCTTCCCCCCACACAAGAACCTCGTCAAATTTTCATTTCTAAAAATATTTTTTTCTTCATTCCCTGCCCCTAATTCCTAAACCCCTACTCCAATCATTTTTAGAAAATCTATTTTATGTCACCACTACCCCTCCGGCCAACTCCAACCCCTATCAATTTTTTAAAAAAGAACTATTTTTTGTATCTCAGATTTATTAATTTTGATTTTTTACGTCTCCCAACCCTACCAACCCCCCTCTCCGTTAATTTCTTTTTAAAAAATTATTTTTATTTAAATAAATTCAAATATATAAAATTTCAATTTTTTTATGTCAAACCTACACCAC
>NC_028643.1:75643548-75660641 GCF_001406875.1 Solanum pennellii | reverse complement strand
CCTCCCAATCCGCCCCCTTATTTTAGAAAATTGTTTTTTGAAAAATATTTATGGTTCAAGACACGAGTCAGATCTTAAGGTCGGATTTTTGAGCGATCGTCGAGATTTTGTCCTAGTTTTGGTGTGAGGTTCGGGTCCTAGATCGATTATTCGGGTTGATTTTCAAGAACTTTTTTTTACTAAAGAGTATTCTCTATCTCAAGCAAAAAATTAAAGATATTTTCTGAAAAATGTGTTTCATTTACCAACCAAACATTAAAAAAGAATTCTACTCACCAACCAACATGAGAAAATAACTTAGAAATCCACTTATTCTTTTCAAGAAAACATTATGTAGGAAAACATTATTCAAGAAACACATTTTCCTTCATAGAAAACACACTTTTAGTTTAACTATCTACCTTTATTTTTAAGCATGCATGAGATATATCTATTTTTGTAGGCTGGTAAAATTCATTGTTTCAATACATTATGTCCCGGCTTTGTACAAGTAAACCATGACATACCTCTTGATACTCCATTCATGAATATTTCACAACGTGGAGGAGAACAGTGGGGTATAACAGTACACATTGATCGGGTACATTTTATATTGTCTTTATTTTTTTTATTTCGAGTCTTTGAATATTTTATACAAGATATAGGAACTATAGTTAAGAGATAACATAAATATTATTATGATAACTTATTAATATTATTTTATTTTATTTTTGAAAAAAGGACTTATCAGGAAATTGGTGGCTTTTAATGACACCAAACTTTACGCGAGTAGGTTTCTGGCCACAAAGTCTCTTCACTGACTTGAAAAGCTTTGCTACGAATGTTGATTGGGGAGGAGTTGTATATAGTCCACCAGGTGTACCAGAACCTCCGATGGGCTCAAGCCAATTTCCTATTGAAAACACTTTATATGATGCTTATTGTGCTGATGTTACAATTGTAAACGAGAAAGGAAAAACAATTGAAGTAGATTCAACAATCACACATACCGATTATCCATACAAGGTTGAATTTAAAGAACTTTCACATGGTGCAAAAGACAAGTATTTTGTTCTTTATGGGGGACCAGGTGAAAGTACACATGTTTAATAGGAAAGAAAATCTTCCAAATCATGAAAGAAGTTGAAGAAAATTGTTCCAATTTGTTCTATATACACCTTTAATTTGAATGTTATATTATCTTCCAAATAAATGCAAAGGAAAATGGTGCAAAATACCTCTCAATTTTTATTGTTGATCTTGTCATTACCATTGTTGACTGTAAACTTGTCACTCGTATCCCTAAATTGGATGAAAATTTTCAAATCAACCAAAAAAAAATTAATTCTAATAAAATTACTGGATTTAAAAAAAATTCAAACGTAGCCAACTAACCAAATAAATATTTGCCAAATTAAATCCCCAAATACATCTCTCTATTTTTCACCTCTTTACAAAAAATTTCATCCATTTCTCCTCCTCATCTTTTCTCTTCTAAATTTGCTATATATTTTACTTATTGTGCGACCTGTTTTTCTTCTAAAATTTCTGTTTGTCTTTCTCATTTTTAGGCATTTTTTTTCATATAAACACAATAATTTACTCACTAAGAAAACAAACAATTAAATAATTTACTAACTAACTACATGATTAAATAAGTCCACATACTTTTTCACCTTAAAATTTTTTTGCTGCACTAATTTAATCATATACGTTTAGTTGTAACACAGAGATAAAATATCATTAAATAATTGAATTTTATCCTAACTGTATAACAAATCCCGTTGGTGTCACGTTAATCCCTTTGAATTTGTTTATTTTTATTTTCTTTTTATTTTTAAAAATATTTATATAATATAAGGTAATTTATATAGATTATTATTATATATAAGTCAAGTATTTATAGATGATTAAAATTTCTAAAATTAAAAAGAAAATAAATAACATAATAGCATAGCTTTTTTAATTGTTATTAAAAGAGGAGATATTAAAGCATAATATTATGCATCAATACAAATAATGTATAGCTTAAAGCTTAAGAAATAATGTGTTAAGAAATTCAAGACTAAAAAAAGTTTCAATAATCTTGACATTCGAGGATTAAGGGAATACTAACAAAATTCAATAAGATTTTTGTAATGAGGCGAAGTGTGAATTAATTCACTAGTAGTACTTTTAACATAGAAAAGTAGCACTGATTTTGTAAAATTGTGGTAATCTAATAAAGGGTCACATAAAATGAGATGAAAAATTATTATTTTACGCTTAAATTAGAAAAAAAGAAAAAAAAGTCAAACAAAATAAAAATTGATGCTTCACAACATGTTAACTATGTTATCTACTTCTACTAATTATATGTAAGAGATCAACATGTTTTCTTCAGCTGTGTGTTTATTTAGGTGATATGTTGTTTGACCTACTGGTTTAGGTATGACATATCAACCCCAAGGTCTAGCGTTCAAACTTTGCCAACATTATTTTTTATTTCTGTTTTAATTTTAGCTTCTTCTTTTATCCCGTAAAGCAATTGTACTCTTGTCCTTCATTTTTATTTGTCATGTTACATTTTTCAAAAGTCTATTTGACTAGTTTACAAATTTAATTTAAATTACATTTATTCGATATTTTAAATAAAAAATTTAGATATTAATAAACTATACTAAAAGTATTATACATTACAATTTTTTGTATATCAATATGATGAAAAAATATATTGTAAAATGTTTGTCAATTTTTTTATAATTTGACTTTAAAAATGGAAAGTATGACAGTTAATAGTGCACGGAGGCAGTGATAATTTTGATTAAAGACCTTTACATCTACTAATTGATTTACGAGATTTTCAGCTTGAAATTTTATGTTTTAATTAGTAGAGGTCTTTAATTAATTTCAGTTTCTTTATTGATTTGAGTCTTTTGACATTTCGTATTACGTAAATATAATTCTTATTCATATTTTAGTTATTTCATCTTAACCACACATGAGGCAACCAACATGTGTGGTTTTACATTAACAACATATTTACTCTTGAAAGTCTATTTGTGTCACATATATTGGGACAAAGAAAGTAACATATATTATTTTAAAATTACATAACAATACAATAAATTACAATAATTAATTTAGAGTATTTAAAAATCATATTAAAATTTAATTGACTTTTAAATATTTATATGTGTCACATAAAATAAAATAAAAAAATAACAGATATTGAAATCGTACTAACACGACACATGCGTCTAGTATAATATAAATCACAAATCGAGATTCTTGGTCAACCAATTTTTGTTTTTAATAGTATAATAGTGTGGTCCAATTTCATAATAATACTACAAAATGTTGACTCCCAAAAGCAACAGTTTTATGGCTCCCATAAACACAACAAATATGGATTTTTAAGGTTTTTTGAGACGTGTAATTGTTTTATTGGGTCATATTATTTTTCCAGCTAATACGACAAGATTTGTTGATAATTCCAATTTTTTCTGACCTCCAAATTAAGGGGCTTTATCAATACATAATGGGCAAAGGATAAAAATCACATACTTTTAAGGTAAAATTATTATTTGTCCCTTATAAGTTTACAATTACAGAAATCATTCAAACTAATACAATACTATAAGCGCCGATACATTAATCTGATGCGCGAGATACATTTATCGTTAAGTAAGATACATTACATTTTATACATGATACATTTATCTGATGGTGAGATACATTAATTTAATGCGTGAGATACATATATTGTTAAGTAAGATACATTGCATTTTATACATGATACACTAATTTGATGTGTGAGATACATTAATCTGATGCGTGAGATACATTAATCTTATGCGCAAAAATAAGATATTTTGGAAATTTATAAAAGTAGCAGAAAATAATAGTAATAAGAAAACTTAAAGGTGGAATTTCTGTCATTTTTTTGAGCAAAATGTTGACCCCAAAAGCAACAACTTTATGGCCCCCATAAACACAACAATTATGGATTTTTCAAAGGTTTTTTTTAAGACGTGTCACTGTGTTATTGGGCCATATTTTTTTTCCAGCTAATACAACAAGATTTGTTAATAATTCCAAATTTCATGACCTCCAAATTAAGAGGCTTTACTAATACATATGATACACAATCAAATTCGTTATAACAAAGATTCATTATAATAACATTTCACGAGTATAATGACCTAATTTCCTTCAAAATCTAATTTCATGTTATATTTACTTTTCTATAGTCTTATTTTATTCATAATAATAATAATGATATTTATTACTGAGATTATAGAGCAATTTTAATATTTGTCTTAATTAATTTCATGAATATACACATAATAGATTCAAAACAAAATATTATCACTTAATGTTGCTATTTTATAATTTAAAACCAATAAAATTCATATTATTATCACTTCACCCCTAAATGACTTTTTATTGTTTTGCCACTTGTTTTTATAACGTAATTATAACTATCATTTCGTACTAATAAGTATATAGTTTTTCTTTGTGAAAAAAAAAAGAGAAGAAAATGCACTCTTTCTTTTTTTAAGTTTTCATGTAGTCCTTCTTCTCAATTGTCGTCTTCATCTTTCTATAAAAAATCAGAAGGAAGTTTTGTTTTAAGAATTTTCAATTTTTTTTATCAATAACAAGTATCGAATAATTACACGAGATATATGGTATATTCTATCAATAACAAGTATCGAGTAATTATGTCTATAAAAGTTAGGGCAAATAAGAAGAATCGTCTAGTGTTTTTTTTTCCGCTGAATTTTAAAACTAAATCTTATGATTCTCAATCATTTTATTGACCACTAGATCATACTTCACCAGCACCACTAACATTTTCAGTGGAAAATAATTGATCTTTTAGTAGTGATGATTATTTCACTGATCATCAAATAGTGATTTTAAAGTTTGTTACAATAAACACAATGTAATTACTAAACTTATTAATGAAGATTTGTTTCTTAATATGGATAAGAACTATCTGTGTAGTATGATAAATATGAGTAATTGTTGCTATTAGTAATAGGACAGTGGAGAATTATAGGTACAATTTCAGTTAAAAAGTAAATTAATAATATAATGAATTATAGGTACAATTTTGAGTCGGAAAGTAAATTAATAATAGAATTTACGTATCCTAATTTATTGGAAATATGAAATGCACCAACACCAAACTCAATGAGTTATATGATCTAAGTCCCAATATTTTCGAATTATAAGGGGACCAATTTTTTTTTTTTTTAAATAAAATTCTGTTCTATCATTGTCACAATTATTATATTTCATTTCCATAAGGTCCACTTTAACTCCCGTTAACATAGACAACTCCACTTCAACGGAATTTTCTCTACTTTCTTTTCATCAATTTCTTCGAGTCACTAAAACGAATTTAAAATTAGAATCTTTAAGTATTTAGGTTTAAAATGCGAGCATTTTAACTACTTCACACAATAAATAAAGAGGAATACTTTTAATAGGAGAAAGTCACTATCAAAGTATATGGCGCGGTGCTACGAATGAAGTTGTTTATTTTCAACGTGAAAATGAAAGAAAAAAAAAAAGAGAAAATGTACGTATAATAAGGAGCCACGTCACTCTGGCCAAAAGTTTGTTCACACATAAAAAAATGTTTTCCTCCCTGATAAGCACATAAAATAGAGTAATGCCTTGAAGTACTTAGGATAAATACAAATTCCAAAAGGCAATAACCATCAAATGTTATGATCGAAATAATCTATACTTCGCATTATTGAATACGAATTTTTCAGTCGAAATTATCATACCAAATATATTAGTGCCATTTACATGTCACTTGCACCTGAAAATTAGCAATTGTGGATTTATCAATACTTTGAGCACCAAGTCTAATTAGAGTGACGAGAAATATTAGGCCAATATACTTTTTGTTACTATCTGTGTGGATACTATGTTTTCCCTATATATAACGCAGACCGTTGCTTACAGAATTTTTCATTACTACACAGCTAAGTTCATACAGTTGTAATAACAAACAACAAATTTTACCAAAGATATGATCTTATAACATACTTGAAGCAGCCAAATAAAATAATAAAAATAAACAATCAAAGACCATAGTACTATATCAAATTCATTTTATTCCCATTACAATATTTTTCATAATGAAGTAGTACTTTATCAAATTCATTTCATTCCATTACAACATTTTTAATACTATATCAAATTTATATCTTTCCCAATTACAGCATTTTTCATAAAATAATTTTAAGGATTCCCCATTTCAATCTCATCAGCATGGGGCTTTTTAACTGCGACGTTTCTCCAAATTTTGACTAATATAAACATCAAAATTAAAACGAAGATCATAACACCGACCGCAATAAAAACTTGCGCAATGGGTCTAATGTTGTACCCCGAGTCGTATTGTTCTTCCAAAGACATACTTATCTGCAGTCAAATGTGAAGAAAGGGTAAAAGTTTGAATTTAGGTGAAATATTAATGTAGCGACTCCATCAGATAATCAGATACTAATACATAATAACATAACCATTAAGTATGTGCTAGTATATCAAGTTGAAGCAATGTACTTACTAACTTTTTTTTTTTAACTCAGGTGTCAGTCACAATAGAAACTTGAAAGAAAAAAAATACATCTGATTCTAATTAATAAAGTTACAGAAAATTAGCCCAATTTCTATTGTCAAGCAATAACATCGAAGAAGTGAATAATCATCAAAATCCCAAAATTAGACGAATGCCGGAATCTAACAACTCTAATTCGAATCAAGAAACTGCTACTTCATTGAAATAAAAGCAAGAGAAGTAGATTAAAGGAGGGAAATATTTCATCTTGTTGCACAAAACCTGAGTTAACATTGAGACAATACAATATATACATAGCAATGTTAAATGAAAAAACATAAAAGCAAATGACACTAAAAAGAAGAATATAGATAAAGATGCATACACTCAAAAGGGAGAATCTCTTTATTATAATCAAAGAAGAAATATTTTTTGTTATATTAATTAAACTACTCAAAGAATTATTATTTATACACGCAGGCTTGACCAAAATGTCGAGACAACCAACTATACTATGTTTTGTCTTTAATATCTTCTTTTTATATATTTTTGAACATTTTATTGAAATTAATTTTAATTTTTGTAAAAACTTTGTCACGTCATTTCCTTGATATCTATTTTTTTTTTATGAATAATAAATCTCTCTTATTTAAGGGACCTTTCCTAATATTGGCAATTAGTATCAAATAATCCTAATATAATTCAACATGGACGCATTTGGAAGTTACGCGTCGTTTTCAACATATTATTTTATCACATCGAATCTTTATATAACAACACTTGAACTAACAAAGCATCTCTTTTAATTAACTAAGAATTATTCCTGGTTTCACATTTGTTAACAATCTTGATTTCTCACATGTAACAAGAGTTTTACAAGTCATTAATTCTTATAACTTGCCTTGGACTCAATACAGAATATTGTTATAGATGATTGTCATAGGTGTGTGAATAAACTTTTCATATTAAAAGCCCTCCAAAAAAAAAAAGAAGTTACGTGTATGCAAGATTAGTCGTGACATATATTTGATAATTGGCTAAAAGTATATACTTATAGCACATTATCATAACATATATCTAAATCATAATTATGTTGATACATCGTTATTTTGAATATTTTTACACTTAAATGTTTATATTTTATTAGGATTGAGAAAGTATTAATTGTCACTTCTTGATGTCATTTGACACTAAGAAGACCTAAAAATGGAGCATACATCCACCAAATAAGGGAACAATGAAAGGCACCTAAGCCAAACCAAAATTATGAGTCCCAAATGTGACCAATTTCTGTTCTACCATAATGAGAAAAAAAAGAGAAGAATGAAGATCTACTGGTGGCTGAATTGGTACGATAAATGGTATTTATAAAGGAGGCCAGTGATCGAGTCTCTCTGTCAACGCTTATGGAGTCAATCGCACTAAACATGTCTCGTGTATGATTTAACTTATGACTTATACATGCACAAAAAATGAGTTTATTATCTAGTGTTCATTCAAAGAATAATGATAAAATTTCAAAAAAAAAAAAAGGGTCAAATGCCCCTACACTATTGAAGTAGAATATACACCCCCTTGTTTGCATTTTGGCACAAAAATGCCTCTATCGTCAACATAATATCCTCCACTTAATTTACTACAATATATACATCTTCTGATCGAAATAAATATATATACACATTAAAAAAAAATGTTAAAATCTTATCAAGATCAATTAATTTTGATGTGTAGAAAAAAATGGAAACAACAATTTTATACAGTATACTATGAATGTAACCGACGAATAATAAAAAGCCAACGATATTGTTCTTGATAAAACTTATTGGTCTCTCCCCGAAATTATATAAAAGTGTTGACATGACACTTTTATGTGGTAGGGTGTGATTTTGATTTTAACAAATAAAAAATAAAGTAACTTTTTTAATTTATATAATCAAGACCAAAACTACTCTTAAACTATTTGAAATAGATTAAGTATATTCTTAAACTATCTTTTGGTTAAAAAAATGCTCTTCTCATCTAAATATTGAATCATAGTTACCTTTCTGTTTAACGGGAGAGTATGTGGCATTCATGTGTGTATTAAAATACCACATGAATGTCTAATTTGTCATTCTATATAGATTCATAATTTGTAGTATATACAACAACAGTCTATATGGTATAGCTGTTATGACTAAATAAAATAGAATCAATATTTTTATATAAATATAGTACAAACAAGACGGATTTAGTGAACCTTTGGCTATCGACTCCTGTACAATAATGAAGAAATAAATTATTTTGAGATTTTTTAAAATTAATGCAGAATAGGCAAAAACAAGAAGATATAATTAGGAAAATCAAATCCCTAGCTAATATAAATCACAAATTCAAGATTCTTGGTCAACCAATTTGTGTTCTTAATAGTATATAATAGTGTGGTCCTATTTCATAATAATACTACAAAATGTTGACCCCCAAGAGCAACAATTTTATGGCCCCATAAACAAACAATTCTGGATTATTTAAAGGCTTTTTAAGATGTGTCACTATTTTATTGGGCCATATTATTATGGAAAAATTATATATAATAGCAAACTAATAACCTAAAATAAATGGAGTAGCTAGGGTTTGATTTAATTGTGCTCCATAGCAAACGTTAGCCAAAGTATGCCAGACGCCTCTCTCCCAAAAATCTCGCTCGCCACTCTCCCTCTGCTCACCTCTCTCGCTTTATACACAGAAATGTATAAATTCTGTTTCTGTTTTGTATAAAGCGAGAGAAAATTGTATATACACATGCAAAAACAAATATCTTCGTGTTATACACTTAATTATACAATTTACAAACATTTTACTTCAATTCAATTGTAGACAAATGCAAATTTTATACAAATATTGCAGAGAAAAAGGCCAACGAATTATACAATTGTGCATTATACAATTGCAGTGAAATACAATTTTCTCTAGCTTTATACAACAGAAGTGTATATATTGTGTTTATGTTTTTGTATAAAGCAAGAGAAAAACATATATCTTCTTGCTGTACACTTATAATTATGCAATATACATACATTTTAATTCGATTCAATTGTATGCAAAGAAAATTTTATAAAAATATTGCAGCTAAATAGGTAGCGAATTATACAATTGTGCATTATACAATTGCAGTGAAATATGATAGTGAATTATACAATTACAGCGAAATAGGCCAGCGAATTATACGATTGTATATGTATAGCGAATTATACAGTTTTATGTTTGCTATGGAGAGCAATTATGCAAACTTTGCTATAGCATACAAATATGAATTTTTTGTTTGTTATATGTGAAAGTTGCCCTATTATTTTTCCAGCTAATACGACAAGAATTGTTAATAATTCCAAATTTCATGACCTTCACATTAAGGGGCTTTACTAATACATACTATATTATATACAATCAAATCTCGTTATACATAACAACATTTCACGATATATGATCTAGTTTTTATTTTAAGAATTTAATTCCATGTTATATTTATTTTTCTATAATATTATTTTATTTATTACAACAATAATATTTATTAGGGTGATATATCCTCTATAACGGTTATAATCAAATGTTGAGTAATAGTAATACTTTTACAATAATTATTAATCTATAATATTATGTACATACCAAATTTCGAATAACAATATTTTTTTAAAAAATAGTTTACGTATATGATAATACCTTACTAAAAAATTATAAAATTTTCAGATAAACATTATCATTAATATAATGGAGTTTGAAAATATATTGCTTGATACGAAAAATATAGAATGTGGGGGTCTTTGTTTTTTCGTTTGCTTGCACGTTATAAATCTATATTTGACAAGGACATTTAACAATATTTAATTATCATTGTTCAATGGAAGATGACACGGGTTATATTTGAATTAACGTGCATGCAAAGTTAAATATGAAAGCAATATGATCCGTTTTATTTTTTGTTGTCTTTGAATTGTTTATGGTAATTTATTTTTTACAATATAGATAGTTAATTTTCCATTAAAGATAATGAGATAATACTTTAATTACGATGTGCATTTTGAAGCTTCCACAAATTAAATGAGTTATATAAAAAAAGTTGTAAGTTAATTGCGATTTCATTGCACTAATTGATTAGGTGTGAATGAGATTTTTTTCTTACAAAGGAGAAGGGGAAAGAAGACAATTTGCACCACTAATAGATTTAGTTATTTCTACTTTTCTCTAAGCAATGTTAGTTTCTTGCTTTACGAAAATAATTTTATTTTGAAAAAAAAATTATTTCCTCCTTGAAAGGCCTAATAAAAAACTTATTTACATGCAATTGATTTTTGAATGTAGTGAAAAATGACTACGACGCTCTATTCCCAGTAGCAAATATTGTTTTGATAGCTACTGTTTGTATATTCACATTTTCTTGTTTATGTCAAAGAGATTATTATTATTATTATTATTATTAGGTACTTGACTATAGAATTCATCTCTCTCTCTATATATATATATATCCGAAGAATTAAATTGAATATTTTTATGACCATAGCCTTTAATTATAGAATAATAAAAATTATAATTTCATAAACATTTTCTGTTAAAACAAAATAAGTAAAAAAAATTATTCTTCTACCGTCCACTTTTATTTGTCATGTTGCGCTTTTTGAAAGCCAATATGACTAATTTTAAAGTTAAATTAGATTACATTAATTCGATATTTTAAACAAAAAATTTTAATATTCAAAAACTATATGAAAAGTATTATAATCTCCAATTTTTTGTATATTAATATGATGAAAAAATACATTTTAAAATATTAATCAAAATTCTTAACTTCTTATAATTTAACTCTAAAAATAGAAATTATGACAAATAATAGTAGACAAAGAAAATTTTATTTAAATCTAAACAAATTAAGATAGTAATTAAATTGATTTCCGGATATAACTTTTTTAAAAAAATCTAGGAAAAACGCGGAAAGAGAGTGAGAAAAAAAATAAGACACATAAACAAAAGTCAAAAAAGACAATAAAGCATAGATCCACAAAACAAAATATAATAAAATAACCCCTCATAAATAGAATATGATAAAATAACCCCTCATACAACTAATACTAGTCGTACTTTATACGTAATAACATTTTCGTCTACTTTAGTATAGCTTCGAAATTCTTAAATTCTAGATCATCAAAAGCACCAAACTACACACATGGATTACAAAAACAAGCCCTCAACAAAACAATTGTAATAAGAGTACGTCCTTTATTACAAATGTAAAAGTAGAATTGACTACTTACACTATATGAACAAATTTACTTTTCAAATACAAAACTACAATTCTAGAATGCAAAATAAAGTATGGGTATCGATCAATGAATTAAACAAAAAAAATGATATTTAGTTATTGAATTATTGGATTTTTAATGAATTTATAAATATATAAAATTATTAATATCCTACCCACTTCACACTAGGTTTGCAATTGTAGCTATTTAATTTTAATTTGAGTTTGTTGTTTCACTATATCAAAAACATTTAGAGAAGTGAGAAGTCATATTAAATTTTACGGATATTTTCTTATTGGTTAAATCGAAACTGAACTGATAATGATCAAAATGATAAACCGAAAACTAATAAAGAATATCTTCTTGATTTGTTATTGGGTTAACATATTTAAAAATCAAAAACTGATAATACATAAAACTGAATCGCACCAACCGATGCACACCCCTACAATGAAGTACCTTTTTTTAAAATACATTATGCATACTGTTATTCATTTAAATAATAAAATTCATTTCAATTGAGCACCTTAATATATAGATAAAATATTTTCACCCACCCCCACCACCCGAAAAACCAAAGAACAGGTCAATATACCAGCTGTATACATTGATATACAGTTGGAATATACGCTTACAAGTCTTGGAAAATGCAGAGGTGCATATTTTTGATAAAAATACATGCAAAAATTGATGAACAGGGATGATGCAGGAAAAAACGTCCGAAATTCTGCTGGTATATAGCGATATACATAAAATGTATCCGCTGGTTTCTCAAAGGAAAATAGGCCCAAAGCCTTAATAATTTGTAAAAATTAGGCAAATGACATACTGTAAGTGATAAATTACATTCTATCCCTATAATATCAATATTTACCAAAAATCCCTTATTTTTAAGAATTCCGGATACTTTATAAAACAGAAATGATACTTAAATATAAATGAATATAAATGAATGAATTTTTTTTCTGTAACTGTTATAGCTAAAATCAAGGGTAACTGATTTCCATTCAATTGATTTATGTTAATCTTGTAACTAATTGACCGTGAAAATTGCTTCAGAAATTACTACATTAAATAATCATTTAATTTAATGATTTTCCTTCCCTTTATTTAAGTTAATTTTGAAACCAAATCACCGTGAAAACTGCTTCCAAATTACTACATTCAATTTTATTCAATTTAAAATTTTTAAAATAGTCATTCAAAATCAAAAAAAAAAAAAAACACTATTCTGCTTTAAAAAAAACTCTGAAAGGCCAATTCTGATTTTTCAAATATGAATATTTCAAATTGTAAAATATATAAAAAGTTTATAAAGTATTGAGCGCATATAATAATATTAATGTTTTAAATTGTACTAAAAATTGCATAATGCTGATACTAAATATAAATAAACAGGTTAACATGACACTTACAAATACTATTTGAAACTATATATAAACGAAATATTAAATTTAAATATATTTTTTTGATACATTAAATTTCATGTCAAACACATAAAAAGATACTCAAATTCACAATTTAAATTAGATACTTAAATTTTTATATACTTATCAATAATTCATATAAATATGATACTTAAATAACAGATGTATGACAGTATGATACACATATAATATTATTTGATACCTTAATATATACGAAATATAAGTAAAAATAAAACAAAGAATCATTCTATCATGAGCACCAAAAAATGATACTTAATAAAATTAATTGAACATACTAACAAATTAAATTCAAAAATCATGATAAGATTAAAATGATACTTAATACAATTCATCTTATACTAAAATACAAATAAACAGGTTAACATGATACTTATAAAATACTAATTGAAGCTATATATATAAACGAAATATTAAATTTAAAATATATTTCTTTGATACATTAAATTTCATGTCCAACACATGAAAAGATACTCAAATTCACAATTTAAATTAGATACTTAAATTTTTATACACATATACTATTATTTGATACCTTAATATATACGAAATATAAGTAAAAAGAAAACAAAGAATGATACTTAATAAAATGATACTTAATAAAATTAATTGAATGATACTTAATAAAATTAATTGAACATACAAACAAATTTATTCAAAAATCATGATAACATTAAAAAGATACTTAATACAATTCATCTTATACTAAAATATAAATAAACAGGTTATCATGATACTTATAAAATACTAATTGAAGCTATATATATAAACGAAATATTAAATTTAAAATATATTTCTTTGATAGATTAAATTTCATGTCCAACACATGAAAAGATACTCAAATTCACAATTTAAATTAGATACTTAAATTTTTATACACATATACTATTATTTGATACCTTAATATATACGAAATATAAGTAAAAAGAAAACAAAGAATCATTCTATCAGGTGATACTTACAAAATACTATTTGAATCTATATATAAACGAAAAAATTAGTGGGAAAAAATTAGGAGAAGTTTTTGGGGGGAGGCGGAAATCTTTGTAAGGTAATTTTGGGAAGGTGATTTTTTGGGGGAAAGGAGTCATGCATTGGGAAGGTAATTTCTGCTTTACCTTGGTAAGGTAAATATTGCCTTTTTAATATTTTAATGTATAAAATTTAATTAGTATCATTTGAGATAAAAAAAAGGAATTTTTGTAATTTAATACATCAGTAGAGAATTAATGAAATTAAATAAATTAAAGTAGTGTATTTTAGTAATTTTTTTTAATAATTTCCAGTAGTCTTTTGTTGAATTTGGGTCCTTTAGGACAGGTCATAAAATTTAGGCTCAAGGCCCAAATTCAATACTTTCCTTCTTTTTACTTTTATTGGTATTATTTTACCTAACTATATTTATCCATTAATTTTAACTTAATTAAATTTTCAAAGTTGTCATTTCTCTTATACTCTCTATATATATTTATTTCTATATTCTGATCTCATTAATCCCTTTATTCCCCTTCCCCCTCTTAACTGATATCCTTCTTTTGCTTTTCCTAAAAGAAAACTATATAAATAAAATATACATATGATTAATTAGAAAATAATAGTAATTAAGTAAATAAATAAAATTTGAATTCACTTAATTTAGTCAATATTTAGAAAATATTTGAAAGTCATTTAGTCAAATCGCTGGTCAACCGCAATTTAGCGGACATTTCAAGAGCCTAACACCTTCTCGGAATGTATATTTGAACTTCGAACCTTTTTAACTGATTTTTATCTGTTTTAAATCTTTTGAAAAAATAATTTTAACTTTTCTTGGTTTTACTAAAAAATCAAGTGGCGACTCTGTAATTTGAAAAGTCAATTTCTCTTAAATCATAAGATTAATTGATTTTTTAAAACTTAATCATTTTTTACTATTATATATATTATATATTTTTAAGTAAAACAATATAATGAGAAAGATTCCTACAGCTTTAATAAAATGATAGACATATGTTGCAATACAATACATTGGTTACTTTTCTTAGAAGTTTTTTCGATGGATAATAACTTTTAAATAATTCAATAAAAAGTTTTAACAAGAAAATGTACATGACATCACATCAAAAGGTTCATGGTTACCATAGTGCCACGCTACCAAAGTTTGAAATATGTTAATTCTTTATTTTAATTTATGTGATGTTTAGTTTGATTAAACTTTAAAAAAAAAAAGAATTTTAAAATTTGCGATTTAAAACAAATTATAGATATTTGTGTGATTATATATCATCTCATTAAGAGTAAAATAAATATTTTAAAATTAAATTATTACTAAATATAGAAATGTATCAATATTTTAGAAGCTAACTAAAAATAAACGTGTCAGATAAATTAAGTCAAAGAGAGTAGTGCATTGCTATTGTATCTTATCAAATCGACTTGTAAATTATGGGGAGCAACGCAGAGTCGTCATAGTAAAATTCGAAATTAATAGTTTATTAATTTGACTCAAACTCACTATTCTATATTTGTAATTTAAAAGCAGTTGAACTAAAAATTTCTAGTCCCACCTTTGATAGTTAACGCATCTCAGTACCATTAACTATATATTATTCTACGTATCAATTTATGCGATAATATCTAAATTTCGAGAATCGATAGTTAGAGTGTTTGAGGATAACCACTAACCTAGGATGTAGGCTTAGATTGTGAAAGGCATATTTTACCAAACATGTGATACTTCCTTATCCAAACACTATAATTTTTCGTGCAAATTGTCGAATCAAAGTACATACAATCTTTGATATCTCTTGTCATAGTGGGATCAATCGATATTAGATTAGATTGGATAGGCAACACTTCACCAACTAGATTTGCCATTAATTTTCTTCCCATTTTTAGGAAACAATTTAAACCTCTCTTTTACTTGCTCAACATACAAATATATCTCCTTGCCACAAGCTACTGATTTTTGACGAGACGTTCTTCTTATCCTCGAGAAAAGAAAGAGGTGAAATTTACTCACCCTCGTTATTTATATTAAATTTTTACTATGTGTTATGTATTGCTATATTTGAATTGAAAACGACTCTATTTCTATCAGAGGTGTAAAATTTATATACATTCTATAAAATATATGATAAAATTTACATATATTTTATCATTTTTAAAATTAATTTGTACAATTAAACTTAATATTATTATTATTGAAAAACAATTGATAATAAATTAAAGTGAAAGAGCAATTGGAACTCTTTTTAATTAATCTATCTAAGAGAGACATTTGATATTTGAGATATCATCAGGTCATATCACTAATCAATCCTCCACAATTTAATTCTTCATCAAATGTCACCCACAATATTATATCAACTTTGCATACATGATTTAGAAATTAATAACTCTATAGTATTATATTGACTACTAAATTTTCTAAATAGTGATGATTAGTGCTGGCAATTTTTGCCTATTTTTTAATTATTTGTTTAAATAGTCTTTTAAATATGGGTTGAAAGAGTTTTTTGAATATGGGTAATATTTGGGATTATACCCTTATTTTACTCATTAAAATATGGGTATATTATGGGTAAACTACGGGTCAAATATGAGTATTGCAAGTTTTCTTCAAATTTTAAAAAACTTTCTGTTACCAAGTTTTAGAAGCGATTTTCAAAACTTTCATATATGAGTCCCCATTAATATTTCAACTCTCGACCTCCACCCTACGCTTCAAAAAAAATTGATGTTTATTTTTAAAATATATTTTGAACTTCAAAATTTCATTTTTTCACCCCTACCCTCGATCCCTCGCCCAACCCACCTCCACACCAGCCCCTCACTCCACACCCCCCAAAAAAA
>NC_028643.1:75640079-75642568 GCF_001406875.1 Solanum pennellii | reverse complement strand
CTACCCCCAACCAACCCTTACCCTTCAAAAATATTAAGTTTATTTAAACAATATTTTAAACTTTAAATTTTTTTCACCCTACCCTGGATCCTCCCCCTCCCTCGCTAGCACCCTATCAGCCCCCACCTCACCCCACCCCGAGATTTTTTTAAAAGTTTTTTTTTTTACTTTTGTAGTAAAATAAAACTAAATGAAGCATTTTCAACAGATTTCATCTAAAAAAAGACTAAAATATTTTCTTCAAATTGAATTCTTAAGTAAAGAACTATTTATTCATAAAATATGAGTAAAATATGGGTAAACTAGTATTTTACCCAACCCATTTTTACCCATATCAAATATGGGCGGGTTGTGATTACCCCATTTTATGTTTACCCATTTTCAACCCGCCCACATTTAAACCGACCCGCCCATTTGCCACCCCTATTGATGATATAATAACAATTAATAACTGGATAACGAAACTGACCAAAGTTATCCCAATATATACGTAATACAACAACCTATTAATTAAACTTATGTTGTTGTATACATATGTAGATAAACTATGTTTGGTCATGTCAAAAGCAGAGGCGGAACTATCGTGATGTCAGGATATCCAATTAGATATGCATTATTCATTGAAAAATTACAATATATATCAAATATTACTTTATAATGATATATTTATTATATTTTCGAAAATCCTTAGAACCGATAGAGACTTGTAGCGCAGTAACAAGGATATGCAATGTGCTCTACATATATAGTGCCCAAGTTTGAACTCATGTAGGATAATTTATTTTCGTATTTACTATCTAAAGTTTGAACATTCTTCGTGAAAATTTTTATTATGTCACTAGTTAGAAGTTAATGTCTTATTGACAACAAACTATACATTGACCTAGTCAGCCATGACTACCACCTATTTTTGGACCCCCCAATACACCCCGTGGCCCATTTCATATTCCTTCACGATTACATAATTTGATCCTAAAGCAATAAATTTATAGTCAATTTTTTGGATTTTTAAAAATTGTTATAGCAAAAGTTTCAATGGATAAAACATAAAAAAAAGGTAACTAAAAGAAAATTTACATTGTATATGTAAATCATATAATATGCTGTCAATTTCTTTTTCAGGTATATATATAAGAGACAACGAATTCTCTTAATTAACTTTTTCTATATACATATTTTTATTTTTTTAAAATCATCAACAAAAAATCTAATAAGTCATAAATACAATATCTACAAAATGGGACGGAGTACCACAACAATAATTACTATTACGACAACTCTTTGTCATGATGTTCTAAATTTAGTGATAGATTTTGAATACATTGGATGTGAACATTAAAGATTGACAAAATCTTTCTACTTTTTATTATTTTTTTTAAATCATTCTTCGAGTTAGTTGAGCTGAAACATCATACGTTTTTTATCTGCACAAAACATAAAATATAAATAATACAATATTTGAGAGTAGTCAGTTACAAACGTGACAATTCGAAGGAGGTACAGTGGGGGGTGGGGTATGTGGAACTTTCCTTTTTGACCAAAATTAGAAGATCATAAAAGGGACTAAGGGGGGTCTCAAAGATTTATCGACCACATTTTCATTCAATGTCCCTTGTAACTTTCTTTAATATAATCTACGAGTTTATGTATTATTAAAGAGAAAAAATAATCATTAATTAAAAATATTTATTAGTTATATAAGCGATTCAACAATGGATAAGCGATAAAAAAAAATTTGACATTCTCTGTTGAGTGTTGATCATATCTCTGATAAAATAGTCATAATTTTTTACTACAAATTCTTATTGATATAAACTTGATGACATTACAAAAAGACTTATAGGGCTTTAATTAGATAGAACGTATGACACCTAGCGATTGTTAATATTCAAAAAGATATGATTATTTAAAATTGACCAATTGCATGAATTAACGAGAAAAAACTTAATCAAAAGAAATGCTTGAATATAGTTCACTGTATATCTATAAATGCTTAAATGTTCTCAATGTTTTTTGTCAAAAATTATTTATATAAATATTAAAACATTCATCATATATCTATAAATATTTATATGTTAATTTGATTATTGTTGTATATTAATTTTAAGAATAATGTATATATCTGTAATGACCCGAAAGGTCATTTTTGGAAATTTTGAATATTTGCTTACCTTGAATTAATTAATCGATAGTTTATGGGCTAAAGTGATAATTTATTTAAGACCCTATACTCTTTAGCCTATATTTAATTAAATATGTGGGTAAAACCTATCACTTTTAGTACTTAAATAATTCAAAAAAAAAAAAGAAGAAGGGGCGAAGGGTTTCTCTCTTGCGGCTACGAGAAGGTGAGTTTCTTTTCCTTTAGCTTCTTATTTTCTGCACATAGATGTGCATATATATCAATTTTTATATAGTTAATTATATTATATATATGTATAACAAGGAATGAAGATTAAACAAAACAATTAAAGAAAAAGACAAAAAAA
>NC_028643.1:75612355-75634503 GCF_001406875.1 Solanum pennellii | reverse complement strand
ATAGAGTGTGGTTATTGAGTTGTGTGTTTGGTAAACTGTAAACTATTAGACTGTAGCGTGGAGGTTTAGATATGGTGTAAGAAGTGCCCGTATTTTGTTCACTTAACTTGTGTTTAGAGGTTTGCTTGTTGGGTACCGCGTGGTTTGGTACTCACCCCTTGCTTCTACAAATTTTTGTAGGTTACGAGCCCGGATTTTTGTGATACCTTCCATTCTCTTTGTTTCCGAGGCATCTTGTGGAGGATTGTGAGGTAGCTGTTTGTCATCTCAGCGAACTTTCCTACTCCAGTTTATGACTTTGTTTTTACTTGAAAAACAACTTCATGTTAGACTCCTGTTTTATTTCAAATTCTAATATTTACATTAGAGGCTTGTACACGTGACAACCTGGTTTTGGGGATTGAATTAATATGACTTGGTTTCATAATAAAAAAATTGTTATTGGATTGTTATTTACTTCCGCACTTTGTTAGATATTGGGTTTTAGGCTGACTTGTCTTGGTGGGATAAGACGAGTGCCATCACGTCCATTTTTGGGTCGTGACAATATCAACAAACATTAAATCTTGAATCATCTTCTGCTGGTACTACTTTTTCTTTAGTAAGTATTTTTTTAATTTTTTTTTAACATTTTGTGGAAATTAATTTGTCACATCATTTCCTTAATATCTTTTTTGGCTTGCCGTTTATGAAGAAAATGTGCCAAATAAATCTCACTTATTTAAGTAAGGTTTCCTAATAATTGCAATTAGTGTACGTTGCGGTATCAATCAATCCTAATATAATTCAATATGCACGCATTTGTAAGTTACACGTCCTTTTCTACATATTATTTAATCACATCTTTATATAACAAGACTTTGAACTAACAAAACATCACTTTTAATTAACTAACTAAGAATTATTCATGGATAGCAATGGTCAATGGTTTCACATTTATTAATAATCTTGATTTCGACATATAACAAGAGTTTTAGAAGTCATTTATTCTTAAAACTCGCCTTGGACTCGATACAGGATATTGTTAGGTGTGCGAATAAAGTTTTTCATATTAAAAGCTAGAAAAAAAGAAGAAGCTACGTTTATACAAAGACTAGTCATGATATATATTTGATATTTGGCTAAAAGTATATATTTAAAATACATTATCATAGCGTATATCTAATTCATAATTATGTTGATACATCGTTATTTTGGATGTCTTTACATTTGTTACAAGTTCTATGTGTAAAAGAGTACTCGCTCATGAGTTGTGGAGCATTCAAGCCTGTCAAGGACGCAGCCAAGTCTTTTGGGTCAGCTGGAATTAAATTGGGTTGGGAATTGGGCTGAGACTTTTGGTGACTTAAAAGTGGGCTGAAAGAAAATTATGTTGGGCTTGGGAATATGATGGGGTTGGGCTGGGAATTATAAAGTGGGAATTGGGCTGTAAATAATAAAGTATGTTGGAAATTGCCCCAACTTTGGTCAAGTAGAGCAAAATATTGATTAAATTTTTTAAAAAATAACCAAATAAATTGCAAATTCGGTCAAATTGGATAAGACGAATTAATATCAAATTGAAGACTTGTGTAACTGATGTTGTAATTTTTGTAGAAGTTTATAATTTTGTTTGCTTAAAAAAATATTGAATCTGTCCTAAATTAAATGGTTTTAAATAAATGAATTGATATTATTTGTTATTAGTTTTTTCTTCTCCATATTATCCAAGTTGAAGACATTTGAACAGGTATTTGTTATGCTTACATGTGCGTTGTACCGTTTGATGTGATAATAAGTTTTATTTTCTTTTGCAGATGAAAGACTCCCAACCCAATTCAACACAGTATACTGAATGGATACTTATTGCTAAATATATTTGCTGGAAAGTCAACTCATGTGATGCTAGTTAGATTGGACTGTTCAAGGATCTCTAAATTCCACCCTACAAACCTAGCAACTTGAAAGTCAACAATTTCTTACAAAGTCTGGATTGAGACTTGGACGATCTTAATTTTATTATCCTTGAGAATATTTTGACGATTGTGAAAAACAGAGAAGAAAATGACAAATCCGTTTGGAGGTGGTCAGTTCACATGATCCTCAGAAAGAGAAGTTCTTCAATATACAATGGTGAAGGAATAAATGCCGGGAACACATCCTACTTAATCTGTTACAATTTTAGTGTCTTCCTCAATTGTCCTATTGCAGAGTATCTTTTGAATCCACTCATCATGTGAATTCTCTATGGAGGATCAATGGTGGACCTTACCATCCTAAAATGTTGTGCATAGGTTTTTACTCCTTATTACCCCCATAATCGTATAAGAATGGTAGGCTTATTTGTGAACCACACTTTTATATCTATCTTTAACATATACTTGGAAAATTCAGGCAACAAGAAAAAAAAATAACAAACTGTTGCAAGAAATGAATTGATTCAGTTACCAAATAATCACTTTTTAGAACAATTTGTTTAGATATTAACAAATCCTTGATTATCTAAAGATAATAAGTCCTTGTGCCATTGTTTCGAGTTCTTCTATAAAGTTTATGTCGAAGTTTACCGCCGACCGCTAGGAGTAGTTTTGCATTGTGTATTTGTATTTTTACCCTTCCTCCACCGCCACTACCCAATGCGGCCACGGTAGTAATAATTATTGGGACCGAATTTGGGGAGATTGAAGTCATTTGACTCATCTTCTTCGTCGATGAAATACCAAGTGGAGTTTGGAGAAATTGTTTAATAAATTATCCATCAAATGACGTATATATATGTATTTGAATTATTAAAACACTTGTATATTTGAATTTTGAGAGGCAAGCGAGAGATGACAGAGAGTGGGAGAGAGCTGAATTGTGTATGCATATAATTGTACATAATTAAAAATTATACATATGCATTTATATTTATAGCAAGAGAATGAGAGAGGAAGGAGAGATGTGAGCGGAAGAGAGGTGAACTATATATGTATATAGGTTAAATAATTGTATAATATACATATGTATTTGTATATTCTGGCGAATTATACATATACAAACGTGACTAATTATACAAACTCAAAGTCAGCCCACGTAATTAATGTATAATGTTAGTCGCGAGTGGTAGTTATAGCAAACTATAGCTATGATGAGTAATTAAATAGCATAAATTTGCTTAGCTGCGTAATTTCTCCAACTCAATAGATCAAGGCCCATGTATCCGTTAGCCCAGGCCCAGAAAATCGTAATTACTCAGCCCCAAATTATTCATTGTTTTGTCTGAATCTTTGATTCAGTTCATAAGCTACTTGGTAATAAAATTGTTTTTAGTACAAAGTATTATATTTCAGAAGGTAAAAAGATTCGGTGCGAATTTAAATTAGTTGATCAAAGTTGATATTGAATATTGGGTAAAAAAAGATTTATGATATATGTTAGTATTATGTCTTGGACCAAAGAAAGCTAGTAATTTCTTTGGTCTTTCGTATTATATTCTACTATTTGAATTATTGGGATATACCAAAGGAAGATGTGTTCTAGATTCTATAGTTATGGTGGGTTGAGAAGCACAAAGAGATAATTTTTTTTTATGAAAATGGAGACTGGATTTTGGCACCACCCATTTTGGTTGTGGCTCGGGTAAAATTTTTGAATAAAAATATAAATAAAATCAGATAAATCATTTAGATGATATCACATGTCGATCCGTTAGATTCAAGGATGTACACAATCCAAAAGAATGAAGGTAAAGGCATATACAATCTTAAAGTATAACGAAGGGTATTAACACAATATTCATGATAGTTCGGAGAATAATTATCTATTTTAATTTTTATTTAAATTTATCGAAAATAAAAATTTAAAGACATCCCTCAACTTTCAAGTATTGCTTATAATTATCCTCAAATAATAGCTTTGGTCAAAATATTTGCACATTACTTTAGTTCTTTTTCAATTTTTAAAAAATAATAATCTAATTTTGGTTTCGGGCTGGACAATATATTTGGTCTATAGTCAAAAATATTTTAAATATTTTATTATGTAGATATGAACAACAAAAAAGCATTCAAAGTCTTCTTAGATTTGGTCAAATGAAGTTAATTATTATTTTGGTTATTAATTACAAACGGTCAATCAACATTTATTAAACTTTCAAAAAGTCAATATTTTTGACATAATAGTCAACTTAATCTTTTCAACATCTCTATATAACAATGTCTTCCTTATAGTAGCAGAGATATCAATACTTACACCTAGCAAATCAAATTCAGTGTTGAGCTTTCTTGTTGAATTAATTAATCTAATTTCTTCAAAACACCTAAGATTCATGCCTATAAAAAGAAATGAATTCAGGATGGATCAAAGAATGATTCAATAAACGTTATTGATGTTATATTTTATGTTAAGTTATAATAGGGTGGAAGGGCAAAAAAATCTATCCAAATTTGAGAATGCGGAGTTAGAGAAACAACTAAAAATTTTGAACAAACCAGCCGTCAAAACAGTAAAGGTATTTTTTTTTTCAAAAAATTTATTTTTTTATACTTCTAATTGCAGAAGACATTTTATTTGATAATATCACTTTTATATTAGAGAAAACATTCATTTGTCACATGATTCTCGAGAAATGGAGAACATTCCCTTTAATTCCTTTTTTGAATGTAAACTTTTGTTGTAGCTGAAGATTGAGCAGGTAAGTCTGTTTTGATTTGTTTGTTTTACTTTTTCTTTTAATTTGATATGAGAAAAATGTTCTTTCTCATTTTTTTAAAATATTTAATTCTATTTTTTCACATAACATGTTTAAACCACAAGATTTAAGAGAACTTTGATATATTCTTTGTATATTTTTTTAAGATTACAAGATTCTCAACAAAATTACCTTTTAAAACTTCATGTCAAATTCAATCAAACAAATGAACTAAAATGGATTAAGCACAATTTTTGCATTTGATTTTGCAAATTGGAGTCAAGGGCATAACAATGGCTTAGAACACATCTATCGAAGTATTTTTCATTAACATGTAATGACATCGATGAACATTTTTTCAACGAAAGTAGTATAAATGAATAAAATACGAACGAATGACCTAGATAAGTCTTTTCTCAAAGTTTGATAGAATATTTGAAAAAAAATCTTTCTTTTTTTTAAAAAAGCAAAGTAGTAGTATCACCATTTACTAAGAATTGTTCTCGTGAGTATGTTTTGTTTTTAAATGGTACATCTTGTTCTAACTTAGGTTACTTGTTTTATTAATTTTAATTGTTTACAGACTAAATATGGAGATACATACGACTGTGTAGATTTTTACAAACAACGTGCATTTGATAATCCGTTGTTGAAGGACCATAATTTTCATCCTAAGGCATATCTCTACTCTCTTTTCATTTCGTTATCATTTTGTTCCTATTGGATATGATATTATTGACATACAATTAAACATCTGATTGAGCAGATGAAATCTACTTTATCTACAATCAAGAAAGATTCAACCTTCTCATCAACAACTAATAGGTCATGGACAATATGGTCAAAAGATGGAGGATGCCCTTTTGGAACTGTTCCCGTTAAGAGAATGACAAAAGATGATCTTATAAGATTAACTCGTATGCCTCCTCCAGAGGATGTCACATTCAACGCTGAATATGATGTTGTAAGATGATTTATGCCAATTTACTTCTATATATCTTGCGTATTTCAAACGTAAAAATAAGTTTATTTTCTAATGCAGAGCAACAACAATAGTAGGTCAAATGGAAGATACATATCTTCACAAGAATATAAGGTGGTATATGGCTATAAAAATTATTTTTTAATGCCCATGTTTTATATAATGAGATTTGAAGTAATAAAGGAACAAGTTATTTTTAGTTTAATTTGAGTACTCTGTAAGATTTACTAAAAACAATTAAAAAAATATTTAGGTTGCAATAGCTCAAATTTCATATAATCCACATAACAAGTTTGCGGGAGCTGGAATGAAAACTGCTGTGTACAATCCTCAAGTTAATGGACAACAACACAGTGGATGTCGACTAAAAATTCATAAAGGATCAGATATCTTACAAGCTGGTTGGAGAGTAAGTTTATATCAAGTTTTTATTTCATTATTCTATCGTTTTGTGGAAGAAGGATGTGTGTTAACTATTGAATTTTGTGCTTTTAAGATGTGTTATAGAAAATTTGTTAGCAAATGCTGAATATTTAGTAACTATAATATAATATACTTGTTTCGTGCTTTAGGTGGACCCAACGTTATACGGGGATACTAAAACTAGATTTTTTATACATTTCCAGGTAACTATCTTTTTTATCATTGTGATTTCTCTTTTGAGTTCATTAAACTATTACATCTTTTAGGTGTGTTTGATGTGAATTTATAATTTTCTATGTTTATCGGCTTAAATGTTTTGGAAATATTATTCAAATCAACTTAATTTCCTTAAATTTAAGATAAATGTTTTTTTTTAAAAAAAGATGAAAAAAAATATTTTTCAAAAGCCTACGTCATTCTAATATTACAATATTTTTTTACCCTACCCCACACTCCGTACCCGACTCTCCACATAAAAAAATAAAAACTTATTTTTTTAATTTCAATTAATTTTTACCATTTTCCCAATTCCTAAACCATCCCCCCTCCACTAAACAAAAACAGTTTAAAAATTCAAAAAATATTTCAAGCTTACAGATTTTTTATCTCACCCAACCATTATCACGCCTAACCCCCTCCCCCAACCCCCCACTCCCAAAAAAAAATTAAATTTTTTTAATTTTTGATTCTTGCTTCATCCCATACCCTAACTATGCAACCTCCTCCTCCCCCCTCCACCCACACAAAACCCTCGTCAAATTTTCTTTTTTTTTCGCCATTACCCACACCTAATCCCTAAACTCCCACTCCAATCATTTTTTAAAAAATCTTTTTTTATGTCACCCCTATCCATCCTGCCAACCCCAATCAATAAAGAATTATTTTTTGAAAATTATCTCAGAGTAATAATTTTGATTTTTTACGTCATCCAACCGCTACCAACCCCCCGGTTAATTTCTTTTTTAAAAAATAATTTTGTTAAAAAATATTTCAAATATATAAAATTTTATTTTTTATGTCAAACTTAACCCTACCCCCACCCCCACATCAATTTTTTGAAATATATTTCAAAATTATAAAATTTCCCTTTTTTACACCATCCCTACACTCAACACCCTCCCCCCTCCGCCTCCTTATTTTAAAATTTTGTTTTTTGAAAACTATTTATTGTTCTCGACATGAGTCAGATCTTAAGGTCGCATGTTGGAACGGTCGTCGGGATTCTGTTCTAGTTCGGGTGTCAGCGTCTGGTCCTAGATCGATTATTCGGGTAAATTTTCAAGAAAAAAAATATTTTTCTAAAGAGTATTTTCAAGTCTAAATAAAAAAATAAAAGATATTTTATGATAAATGTATTTCATTTTACCAACCAAATATTAAAAAAGAATTACACTCACCAACCAACATGAGAAAATAACTTAGAAATCCACTTTTTTTTTTTAAAAAAGAAAACATTATGTAGTAAAACATTTTTCAAGAAACACATTTTCCTTCGTAAAAAACACACCTTTAGTTTAACTATCTACCTTGATTTTTAAGCATGTATGAGATATATCTATTTTTGTAGGCTGGTAAAATTCAATGCTTCAATACAGTATGTCCTGGCTTTGTACAAGTAAACCATGACGTACCTCTTGATGGTTCATTCACGGATATTTCACAACGTGGAGGAGAAATTTGGAGTATGAAAATATACATTAATCGGGTACAATTTATATTGTCTTTATTTTTTTTATTTAGAGTCTTTGAATATTTTATACATATATAGTAATTATAGTTAGGAGATAACATAAATATTGTTATTGACAACTTATTATTATTATATTTTTTTTGAGAAAAGGACTCATCCGGGAATAGGTGGATTTTACTGAATGATGACTTTACGCGAATAGGTTTCTGGCCACAAAGTCTCTTCACTGACTTGAAAAATTTTGCTACGAATGTTGATTGGGGAGGAGTTGTATATAGTCCACCAGGTGTACCAAAACCTCCGATGGGCTCAAGCTATTTTCCTATTGAAAACAGTTCCTATGATGCTTATTGCGATGATGTTGCAATTGTCAATAAGGAAGGAAAAATAATTGAAGTAGATACATTAGCCACACATACCGATAATCCGTACAAGGTTGAATTTAAACGACTTTCATATGGTGCAATATATAAGTATTTTGTTCTGTATGGGGGACCGGGTGAAAGTACACATGTTTAATAGGAAATAAATTCTTCTAAATCATGAAAGAAGTTGAAGAAAATTGTTCCTACTTATTCTATATACACCTTTAATTTGAATGTTATATTCTTCCAAAGAAATGCAAAGGAAAAAGAAAGGAAAATGATCAAAAATACATCTCAATTTTTATTTATTTATTGATCTTGCCAGTACCATTAGAATCGAGTTATTTATACTCTTGTTGTCTATAAACTTGTCACCCGTATCCCTCAATTGAATGAAAAACTCCAAATCAACAAAAATAATTTAATTTTAATAAAATTATTATACTTTTTTAAAAAATCAAACTTGGCACAACTAATCAAATAAATATTTCCAAATTAACCAAATACATCACTCTATTTTTCACGTCTTTACAACATTTTTCATCCATTTCTCCTCCTCATCTTTTCTCTTCTAAAATTGCTATATAAAGACATTTTTCATCCATTTCTCCTCCTCATCTTTTCTCTTCTAAAATTGCTATATATTCTATTTACTGTGCGACCTGTTTTTTCATCTAAAATTGCTATTTGTATTTCTCATTTTCAAGGCATTTTTTTCACATAAACACAATAATTTACTCACTAAGAAAACAAACAATTAAATAATTTACTCACTAAGAAAATGATTAAATAAGTTCACATACTTTTTCACCTTAAAAATTGTGGTTGCACTAATTTAATCATATACATGCATGTATTAACTTTGTGTAAACACTTGATACATGTAAATTTTATCAATAAAACTTTAATTAATAATTTTTTAAAAAAATCTCAGCGACACTAAGAAAATAATTCATGCCAAATGAAAGATAAAAATAAAAGAATATACTAAAAGTAATTTTAAAGATTGAATAATTAATTTAGTTTGAAGATATTTTAATAATTTAATTATTTTAAAATATGATTTCTTGTCAAATTAAAATTAACAACTAAAATTGTATTGCGTTGGTAAATATTTTAATTGTTAAAGTTTTACTATCCAAAAATTGTCAAATTCACTGCCGAGTCAGAAAGTGCAGGTTTCATCTTGGTTTGACAGAATGAAAGCAAATTGTGAGCTCTTTTACTTATGATTGCAAGAGTTGAAAAAGCCTTAGCTTTCCTCTTCATCTCATCCTATATTTTGTTCTGTTAAATGTTCATTATTCTGTTTGGTTTTTTTCTTTCATGGTAGTATGGTGTATGTAGTAGCTAGCTTACTAGTAGTAAACGTGTTTTTCTTAGTTTTATCTTTGTGAATGAATTGATCACTTCGAATTTTGCTTGCTAATTAATTCAAAAGAGGAGTTAAATCATTTTCTACTATTTGTTTCTTTGGTATGCTAACATATTTTCTTTCGATATTAATTGAGTTTCACTTTAATCTTGATGCATTCTGTTTGTCCCCAACATCGAGTTAAATGAGTACAACTGGGTTTTATTTGTTTAGTAGCGAATGAAGTGGTACATTTGTTTGTGTTCTCTATTTCTTTCACTTTGTCAATTATGGTGCCACAATACTGATATGTATTTTTTTATTCTTATGCATATAATATTTTCCCGATTTCCTTGCGTTTCGAGAAAGCCATAAAGGTTCAAGTCCTTTCCTCTTGAGTCGACCAACAAGTGGAAGAGAAGAATAGGTCTATGAACTCGACGTACAGGCGTTCGGAGCAGACATACAAAATTGTGTACACTAGTATACATCTAGTCTATACAAAAGAGGGAAAATGGGCCTCAAGGGCCCAAATGTCAAAAAAAAATGTATTTTGTTACTTTGGATCTAAGCCCCTGTTGTCTTGCTTATCATCTTGTTAGAGTTCAGGACAGGTGGAAGAATTGGTTATAAGGCCCAAAAGAAAACCATGGCTTTATATTAGACTAAGACAAACACAAGTGGGTCAAAGCCCAAAAATCAGAAATTAGGTCCGAATAGAGGATAGCATGATTAATATAGCTGCCCTCAACTAGTTTGGGTTTGAGAATGTACTATTGGGTGTGGTCTAATGGTCATTTGGAGAATCGTGAGTTCTCATGTTCAAATTCCGGAGGCAAAAAAACACTAGGTGATTGGTAGAGTTACCCATTACTTTTGCTGGTGGGAGGTAGTAGGTATCCGGTGCAATAGTTTAGGTGCGCCCGAGCTGGCCTAGATACCACCGCGATAAAAGAATGTAGTAATTGTTGTAGTTGTTTGTCCTGACTCCTGTGTCATTGCTGGACTAGGATAGAATTTGAAAGAATTGGGACGATATGCTTACAGACATATTTGATCATTGAGGTGGGAGGAGAACCCTGAGTTCTCATGTACAAATCCCATAGGCAAAACACACTAGGTGATTGGTAGAGTTACCCAATACCTGTGCTGGTGAGAGATAGTAGGTTCCTAGTGGAATAGTCGTGGTGCGTCCAAGCTGTCCTAGATACCTCCGTGATAAAAGAATGTAGTAGTTCTTGTAGTTGTTTCTTTGTATGTCCCGACTCCTCATTCATGTTGGACTAGGATAGAATTTGAAAGAATTGGTACTAGATGTTTACTGACATGTTATTTATGATTGTTAACTTTGTTCATATTGAACTTTGCAGTATTATCCAAGTTTAAATCGTTCAAGATGTTGCATGAAAGGGCATCTGTACAGGTATTTATTATCCTTGTTTTGTAATTGCATGTGATGTGATAATAAGTTCCATTTTCTGAATGAGTCTCTGACTTGTTTCCTGGCGACAGAGTGTTTTTTGCAGATGAAGACTCCCAATTCAACCCGTCCAACACAGTATCCTTGATTTCCCTCATTAGTGGTTACTGGTTACTTATTGTTAAATATATCTGGCCCATCCTCTTCCCTGCTATAAATATTCTTGCTCTATGTTGCCTACCTTAACGTTCTAAGATGCCCATTTTGTAAAACTTCAAACTATGCGGTGGAATATCGTGGGGTAAAAACTAAGGAAGAGAAAGGGATAGAGCAAATTGTAAGTTCTTATCATCTGCTCTAGTTTCTTTGTGTGATTGCTTGAATATAATTACATGTTGCTTTAAGGAGTTTTATACTGAATTAGGATATCTGTATCCTTTTCCATCCCTGTGTTGTTGTTACTTTAGGAGGAACAACGAGTTATAGAAGCCAAAATAAGGATAAGACAGCAGGAGTTGCAGGATGATGAAGAGAAAATGCATAAACGAAGAGAGCTTAGTTCTTCCAGTAGTCTTGCTGGTCCAAGTGAGATTGAGTATTGCTCGACAGCAGGTATTTACTTTAAGCTCTGAATTTATTCCTTTTGGCTTCACTACTTCTGTTTATACTCCAGTCTTATTTTTCCATCTTATCTGCAGCACCATCTTTTGCTTCTGCTGTAGAAGGTGGAGAAGTTGTTACTTCTCAAGAGACATGTACAGCTCCAACAACTAGACAACCTCAACGCACGAGACAGAATAGGTACACACTTTTCGGGTGCTAATTAGTTCAAGTCCCTTTTCCCTAATTTGTGAGGAATTTTGTGAAGAATTTGGATAGTTTCATTCCATCCATTAAATCATCTTACATATATTGACAAAGGTGACTTAAATTGCTGAGGCACAATCAATAAATTAGTAATCTGTGTGTGCATGTTGTTTTGAGCAAAGTATTACTGTTTCTTTAGATTAATCAAGTAATTGTGAATTTCACTTAATTCAAGGAAAGAGTAGGAGGAGAAGGGATATCTTTCATGCAGATCCTTTGATGTACCAGATAGTACATCTTACTGTAAACTAGTGATCGTATTTTGGACATTTGCAATCCTTTAACCAATTGCATAAGGTTTAGAGAATCTGGAAAGCTACAATTTTGAAAATTAAGATTACTAGTTATGTGAAGTAATGATTCAGTTTCTCTAAAATGGATCCATAGTGTATGCAGTTTTCGCGAGGATGAGGCTTACTGGGGAGGAGATATTGCTTAGATCGTTTTCTAGGGCTACAGATTCGTCTAGGTGTTGTTATCCAACATAATAATAGGTTACTATACAATGTTATTGATTGGAATGGTGAAGTTAGATTAGAATGTGATGGTGATGCCTAACTGCAGACAATTCAGATATATAGGTTCAGTATTTTAGGAGAACTATATGATAGATAAACACGTCCATGTAAGTCAAAATGGGATGCACAGAAAGGAGGATTGCTACAGTAGTGTTTTGTGATGGAAAAATTCCTATCTGAGTGAACGTAAAGTTTTTATTATGCTTGTGAGATCAACAATATTATATGGGACTGTATGTTGGGTTGCTAAGGATCAATATATTCACAAGACAAATGCCATAGTTAGGACCGACTTGCACACAGTTACACACCTCAATTAACTCATCGTGTAGCCTATGCAGCCTACAAGAGCATGTCAAATTAATATTTTCTACTAAGGATGAAATAGATGGGCGCACACCAAGTGTTATAGTTGGTTCAAATATAGGTTCTCCCATCAATCACTAGCCTTGGGGGCATTCAAAAATATTTACTTAATGTTTAGTTTAAGATAGATGTGGGTCCCCACATACAAGATTTGAAATGGTTATATCTATTGAAGGTGCAAGTAGCACACTCAAAGAGTACACTGAGAAAAGATCATCTAAAATGGTTCATAATGCCCTAAGACGTGGAGAAATGTGATCTTAATTGTATGCTAACACACAGTAATACCTTATGGGTCAAGATCAATTATGTTTAGATTTCTTTTTTCAACCAAAGGATTAAAATGAGATCATTTTGTTCCATGTTTTGTAAATAATGGAGGATGTTCCAATTGTAACGCAAACAAGGATGGAGAGGATCTGTATATGATGTGCAGGTTGATCAGAGAAGATGTAGAAGTCATAGTCTCACACAAAAAGATTTGTTCAAGGCTTTAAGCAATCTCTTTTTGATTGTCAATAAGTCAATCCTAAGCTTGAATGCTCGTTTGACTTTTTGACCAACTAATGATGCACAAGATTCCATATATGAACTGGCCTAGAGGTGAGATGAAGGTGTTAGAGAGGTAGGTAGACCTAGATCATACCGACAAATGTCGTGTGAAAGATCCACTATCTCTCGGAATTCTTGCGGACTTAGCTAAGAATATAACGTAATGCAAATCAAGGACCCATGTAAGCCTATCAGTTAGTTGGGATTACGAAATTACTAGTCGTTATTGCACTTATATTCGGTTTACATACGCAACTTGATTTATCAACTTGCATAATTTTGCAAAGTCGACCTCTATACGTAGAGTTCGTCCAACTAAAGACTTCTAGTTGGTTAGGACACATGTTTTAACTTTTAAGCGCCTCCAGAGGGTTTATCATTGTGCGTGACTTACTCATCATACAAATTTATGACGTCAGTTGCAAATCATTTCATAAAAAGGTGGAGAAAGGAAATATTATGTTCTTCTCTTTGATAAATGAACCTAAGTCTCAAAAGTGAAGGAGAGTACTCCAATTGGGGGTCGCCTAGAAGCGCTTTCTCTTTACCTCCAAATAAATCTCTCTCTACTCGGATCACCCCTCTCATCCTCCATTTGAAAAATAACCATAAACTGTAAAAGAAAAAGAAAGGCAACAGGAAAAAATACCCCGAGGAACACAAAATCAACATATCTTTCCTCTTTTTTCTGTCTGCCAGAAGCCAACATCTTCCTTATAGTCATTGTCATTACCGCCCCTCACCTTTCCTTTCCCACAGAACCGTTCCTGGTCAACCGCTCCCGCTTGTTTTACGGTCAGTTGTCTGGCATCATAAAATAGGCAGCACATGAAAGCTGTTTTTGTTGGGCTTTGTGGAGGCTTGTGAGCCGGCCCGACCCATTACTGAAACCCTAGGTTAACCATTTGGTTTTCCTATAAATATGATCCTTGTATTTGTAATTCAAAAAGCAGCACAAGTGAAATAAAATCCTCCTGTTACAGTCGTGGAGTAGGGAAACCGAACCACGTTAAATTCTTGTGTGTCCCGTTTGTGTTCCGTTTCTCTTTTCTCTAGATTATTTGTGTGTGTTGTGTGTTTAATTCCCAACAATTGGTATCAGAGCGAGGTTTCAACAACATTGTAACACAAACTGTGAGAAATTGTCACCTAGGGTTCTTGTGTGAAGAACTGTGTGCAGGGAGGAGTAGCCGCCGTTACCGTGTGGGTAACCTCAAGCAGCAGCCGGCTAGGAGAACCGCGCAGGGTGCGAACAGCCGTCGTCCGTGTGCTGTCCGTCGCGCCGTTCCGTTGGCCGCCGCGTCGAGGAGCCTCAGATCCAGCCGCGAGCGTCCAGATCGTGAGCATCGTCCAAATCGCCGCCCGCTGTCTGTAGACGCCGTTAAGGGAATTGCCGAAGTCCTTTGAGATGGCAGAAGATGGGAAGTTCCGAATTGAGAAGTTCGATGGTACAGATTTCAGTTGGTGGAAGATGCAGATTGAAGATTTGCTGGTTCAGAAAGATTTGGACGTAGTGTTGGGTGACAAGCAAGGAAAATTGTCTGATGCAGAGTGGGCAGTTTTGGATCGGAAAGCTATGTCAGTTATCCGACTCTCGTTGACCAAGAATGTTGCGTTCAACATTCTTAAGGAGAAGACAGCGAAAGGCATCTTGGAAGCCTTGTCTAACATGTACGAGAAGCCATCTGCAGCAAACAAAATTTTTCTGATTAGAGAGTTGGTGAACACAAAGATGAAGGAAGGCAGTTCAGTTACCGAGCACATCAACTCATTGAATTCGATCTTAGCCAGACTTTTGTCAGTTGGCATTAAGTTCGATGATGAAGTTCAAGCTTTACTACTGTTATCATCATTGCCTGACAGTTGGTCCGGAACGGTTACAGCAGTTGCCAGTTCAGTGGGACCTAATGGATTCACCTTTGAGAAGATTCGTGATCTCGTTCTTGGCGAGGATGTCAGAAGAAGGAGTTCTGGAGAATCATCAGGTGATATGCTAAACGTCGTCAGAGGCAGAGGAAATAACAGAGGTAGTGGGAGCAGGAACCGAAGAAGGAGTCAGTCAAAGGCTCGGGATGGCTCAGGTGTAACATGTTGGAACTGCAAGGAGGTGGGGCATTTCAGGAATCAATGCCAGAAAGACAAACAAGTCAACATTGCAGAAGACAGCGTCAACGAGGATTTGTTTATCTGTTGCGCGGAGAGCAATGTGGATTCCTGGGTCATGGATTCTGGTGCTTCTTTTCACGCTACCCACAGCAGTGAAGCATTGCAGAATCTGGTTATTGGAGACTTTGGAAAGGTAAGGCTTGCAGACGATAGAGCTCTTGATGTTACGGGCATGGGTGACATGGTGCTGAAGACGCCAGTCGGTTTCTGGACCTTGAAGGATGTCAGAGTTGTTCCAAGCTTGACGAAAAGTTTGATTTCTGTTAGGCAGTTGGATGAACAGGGACATCATGTGAAGTTCGGAAATGGGCAGTGGAAGGTCGTGAGGGGCAATCTTGTCATGGCTCGTGGAACAAAAAGAGGATCGTTGTATATTGTCGGATTACCGTCTGAGGGAGTGACCGTCCCAGTTCAGAAGAAAAACAAAGTCCGGTTCACAGAATCTCGTGGGCAGAAGAAGGTTGTCTTTGCAAGAAAGAAACCCAGAGCCACAGGTCAGATTCAGGATGAACGAGCAAGGAAAGGTTCAGGAAGACCAGTCAGAGGCGTTTGTGGCAGTGGGAGCACCGGCCGTGCTTCAGCCAAGGCTCCTAGAAGACAGTGGGTCAAGAGAACCAGTATTCCAGCTGTTGATACGTCTCCAGAAAATTTCTTGCTGAGTATGGAGAGTGTTTGTTCTCAGGGAGTTCTAGGATCCGGCAGTTCGTGTCTCAAGTGGGAGCCGGTAGGGACCGAGGACGAGTCAAGGGCAGTTTCAGCCGTGACTGATGTGTTGAAGCTTCGGGGAGCTTCAACGGGCCTTTCAGTTGACTGATGAGAAGGCCGCTGTAGCAGGAGAGAGTTGAAAAAGATTACTAGACATACAAGTGTTCTAAGTGGATGACAGTTGAAATTCTTCAAGCCTCCAAGTGGGAGATTGTTGGGCTTTGTGGAGGCTTGTGAGCCGGCCCGACCCATTACTGAAACCCTAGGTTAACCATTTGGTTTTCCTATAAATATGATCCTTGTATTTGTAATTCAAAAAGCAGCACAAGTGAAATAAAATCCTCCTGTTACAGTCGTGGAGTAGGGAAACCGAACCACGTTAAATTCTTGTGTGTCCCGTTTGTGTTCCGTTTCTCTTTTCTCTAGATTATTTGTGTGTGTTGTGTGTTTAATTCCCAACAGTTTTTGGGTCCCCACTATTGGGTTTCTCTTCCATTATGCCCAAAGACTTCTACCTCTATAATTAAGCTGTTTGATGAATGCGCTTCATTAGTGTTGGTGGATGATGGAATGTCGCGAATAAAGGAATTCTGAGCTCAATGGAAACACTGAAAGGTACAAATTGTGGCCCTACAAAGCTTCGAGCCGATGGTACTATGGTGAAAAAGAATATGTGAGAGAGAAGGGCCAAACTTTCACCCATTTGGCTGCATCAGCCAGACTGACGCCTCATAAGCATGGTCAAAGTTCCGCACATCAATTTACAGTTTTTATGCTATGGCTTGCTGCCTGCAGTTAGCTATTTTTTAGCTTCTTTCAGTACACCTTCCTCTTGTTCCTTCATTTTTATTAGTGGAGAACCAACTCTTACTAGAGTCCCTGTTATTAGGCTTTCACTCCCAAGAAGTGGGAGGAGTCGACCAATCCCAGAAATGATTGCCTAATGCCTTACTCTTCTAGAAATAGTTCTATCTCCTTAGGTTTGAATTCCTTCGGGAGATAACTAACCATCTTCAAATAAATCCAACAAAATTAGTTGATGTTTAGGCTGGTATCAGATACAAAGTAGTTCTTTGACTTCTTGTTCCTGTTATATTGAACCATAAGACAGTTAGCAGATAACATGAAACAAAATCAAAGTTCATGTTGAAACATGTTTGGTGAAGTGTATAATAATAATAATGCAGAATAGGGTGTCTTAGTGAATCCGAAGCCAAAAGGGCCACTTTTCCAAGCAAAAATGCATAAAGGGGCCTCCTGTTTGGAGATGACCAAACAGTCGAGTCGCTGGTTTATGAGCGACTTACCCAAAATATAACGGCTGGGTCAAGGAATCAAATAATATTATCTTATTTAGTCTTACCTTATACTTATAATCTTGCCATGTTCTACGTGCAAATCTGGAATGTTTTAAACCGTTTTCAAAAAAGCTAGTGTAGATGAGATATTTATTCCCATTATAGTTGAAATTTATAGCTGTAGTATCACATAATATTTTAACTAGTCGTTGCTAAACCGGTCCATAGATTGTCTCATTGATAGCAGATAGGTAGAGTCACTGCTTGGTTTTGTTGCTTTTGTGTCAGAGTTATTGTGAATATTGTTATATGCATGTTTGTCAAAGAAAAAGAAAAGGCTGGATGAAATTTATATGTGTTCACAGTCATCTCTGATTGTTTTATACCACCCTGTGTTCCTTAAAAAAAGACTTAGCTTATCTACATAGTCTGACCTGTTTTCCTGGATCTGTGACATAGGGAGGACGATTTTGACTTGGATCTTGAGGACATCATGGTTATGGAAGCCATATGGTTATCCATTCAGGTAAATTATGCACAGACTATCTTCTTGCTTCTTCCTCGGTCATTTTATTTCCTGTTGTTGGGGAGGCAGCATCCCATTTAAAAAGCTAGAGCTTTTATCTTTTGTTTGACGTTCGCCGTACGGTTTGAAGTGTTTGATTTCTCTTTTCTGAGGGAAGTGCTTGATTTTTCTATTCTCCGTTGTGGCGTAAAGGGGTCAAAAGTGTCATCTTTCACTCAATTCAAGTATATGATGGAAATGGGCATTTCTTGGCTTGTCATATTGATTTTGAATTTTTGATAGTCATCCTTCACTTTTTTGAAAATCTTTAGTGGAAAATATTTGACAATGGTGTTCCATTGAAGTGGGATATCATTTATTTTCTTTCACTGTGTCCCTATTGCTGCTTTTAACATGCTGATACTCTTTGGGATTGGTTGATCATTCGGTCATTCTTTTACCTGTTGAACTTACGTTATTATGGTACATCACTTAATATTCCACATGAAACTGATCACATGATAGGAGAATGGCAGAAATCGAAGTATGGACTATAGTGATGTTGGTCCATCAGAACAATAAGATCATCGATGTGTCCCAGCAGTCAATCCCACAGCTTCGTCTCCTTGCTTGTGCAATTGCAGCCCTTGCTGAGCGCCAGCAAATGAGTGGAGAGTCCAGTAGCTACAGTCGGAACATGTCATCATCGTACAATGAGCATCCTTCATCCAATGGGGAAGGAGCTAGAGAATGATGATTACCCTCATGCTGAGGGCACCATGCACGTGTCACAAAAGCAACAGTTTTATGGCTCCCATAAACACAACAAATATGAATTTTTGTATCGTTGTTTTATTGGGCCATATTATTTTTCCAGCTAATACGACAAGATTTGTTAATAATTCCAAATTTCATGACCTCCAAATTAAGAGGCTTTACTAATACATATGATACACAATTAAATTCGTTGAAACACAGATTCATTATAATAACATTTCACGAGTATAATGACCTAATTTCCTTCAAAATCTAATTTACTTTTCTATAGTAATATTTTATTCATAAATAATAATAATGATATTTATACTGAGATTATAGAGCAATTTTAATATTTGTCTTAATTAATTTCATGAATATACACATAATAGATTCAAAACAAAATATTATCACTTAATGTTGCTATTTTATAATTTAAAACCAATAAAATTCATATTATTATCACTTCACCCCTAAATGACTTTTTATTGTTTGCCACTTGACTTTATAACGTAATTATAACTATCATTTCGTACTAATAAGTATATAGTTTTTCTTTGTGAAAAAGAAAAGAAAATGCACTCTTTTTTGGAATTATGTATGTATGCTAATATCAATGGAATTTTCTCCACTTTCTTCTTATTAATTTCTTAGAGTCACTGAAACGAATTTAAAATTAGAATTTTTAAGTATTTAGATTTAAAATTTTATCACGACACATATTTGAATTATTAGGTGTGAAATATAATATTTTTAATCATATATTATTATAAGCATGAAGCTCTAAAGTGTAAAGTTGAATTACTACTTTGCCCCTATACTAAATTAAAAAGTAATATAATACTTTACCCAAATATAAATTAAATATCTAATTAAATAGTAATATTGAATTACATAATAGAGGTGCAAAATGAGAAGTTCAGCAGTCTATTCAATTACTATGTGTGAAACAACCAAATAGGATGAACACTAATAAAGTTTCAATTAATATAGAAGTTGAAACGTATTTTGCTAATTATGAGAAGTTGAAAGGGATCAAATTAAGTAATTGAGGAATATCAAAGAGTTTTTATCAACAAATCTTCAAGACTACACTATATAAACATACTCAATATTAGTCATTCAACACAAGCTTCCATTGTTAAGTGGGTACAAAAATGTCTTCTAATTTTCAGGTACAATCTTATTAAGTCTAGATTTTTCCGTTTGATTTGCTAACTTCATTTGAATGATAACTTTCTAATTTTTTTAATAGGTAAAATAAATAGCTTGAAAGGTATAATCACACATATCAAAAATTGAATGTTGTTGTACACATATGGTTTGATGCTGAATGATGATCAACTCTCTTTGAAACTCTCTACGCATAGCTTCCCACAGAAAAGAAACCATGTTTAAACTTTTAAACTATTAATAATAAATTGAAATTGCAGCTGTTTGCTAGCAAAATATATCACATTTTCTTCAACAAATGTAGCAACTCCAAGTCTTCTCTAACAGTGATGGATAGTAGTTGTAAGCCTGTAAATGTAAGTCTGGGTATATCTGAAAGTTTTTAAGGAAGTAGTTACATTTGTAACGACACACATTAAGGATACAAGATGACTTTAAGTAACGTCGCATTTTCCCTTTTTAATTCTTTAACTTGATGTGTCTTTCTTGGAAATTTTACTTGTTGATGACTGTCTGTATATTTAATTGCTTATAAATGGGTAAGCTTTGGAGACTTATCTAATGTGCAGTAGATCGAAAATATCGAGAGAACACTCGAAAAAAACATCATAATTCTCCTAATAGTTTATTATATACTTTTTCATTTATTTTTTTTATTGATTTTTATTTGGGATACACGTGCAACGCACGTGCCCGGAGACTAGTAAATCAAAAATAGTGAAATGGAATCAGCAAAATTAGGACTTCGCCAAGCCAACTAGCATATCATTGGTTATTTTGAGTAGATAACAATGTTCCATTGAACACTATGTGAATATACGTTAAAATTAAGTCTGTGTTTTTATATTCATTTATCTAAGCATATGAGTGTTTTTGTACTAGGCATATATTGAAGACGAGAGTAATAATGCGCACTAAATTCAGAGCATTTTAACTGCTTCACACAATAAATAAAGAGGAATACTATTTCCTAAAAAATGTTTTCCTCCCTGATACACACATAAATAGAGTAATGCCTTGAAGTACTTAGGATAAATACAAATTCCAAAAGGCAATAACCATCAAATATTATGACTGAAATAATATATACTTAGCATTATTGAATACAAGTTTTTCAGTCGAACTTATCATAAAATAAGCTTAATGATTTCCCATCTCAACTTCACCAGTATCAGGCCTTTTAACCGCGACCTTTCTCCAAACCTTGACTAATATAAACATCATAATTAAGAAGCATATCATCATTCCGACGGCAAGGGCAACTTGCGAAATGGGGCTAATGTTGTACCCCTTGTCTCCTGAACCTGGCCGATACTCCAAGTCCTTTTCCACGTCCATTTCCTGCAAAAAAAAGGATTAAAAGGGTGATAACCTCTTTTCCAATTACATTCCATATCTTGTGAAGAAATGAAAAAAAAAATGGAAGAGCAATGCATGCATGTTGTATAGCACGAAAATGAATCATGAATAAGTTCATCTTGTTGCACAAAGCCTGAGTTAACATTGAGACAAGACAATATATACATAGCAATGTAAAAGGAAAACAAAATATAAAGTTATCAAACCTCTTTTCCAGTTACATTCCATATATCTTGTGAAGAAATGAAAAAAAAAATGGAAGAGCAATGCATGCATGTTGTATAGCACGAAAATGAATCATGAATAAGTTCATCTTGTTGCACAAAGCCTGAGTTAACACTGAGACAAGACAATATATACATAGCAATGTAAAAGGAAAACAAAATATAAAGTTATCAAACCTCTTTTCCAGTTACATTCTATATATCTTGTAAAGAAAGGAAAAGAAATGAAAAAAAAATGGAAGAGCAATGCATGCAAGTTGTATACGTACTAAGCATGAAAATGATTCATGAATAAATTCATCTTGTTGCACAAAGCCTGAGTTAACATTGAGACAATACAATATATGCATAAAAACAAATGACACTAAAAAGAAGAAAATAGATAAAGATGCATACACTCGAAAGGGAGAATTTCTTTATGATAATCAAAGAAGAAATATGTTTTGTTATATTAACTAAACTGAAGGAATATTGATTGTATTGAAGTGTTAACCTAATAAGGGAATACATGGGAGATATATATAGGAGATATAGGAAGGAGTACTAATCCTAATAGGACTAGGATTAATGAGTACTAATCCTAATAGGACTAGAATTAGTACACAGTAAATACTAATATTATTTAATACTATTTATTTAATACTATCTGTTATTATCCCCCCTCAAGCTGAGCTGAGCGGAAGCGAACGGAAGCTTGGAACTGAGGTAATCGTGCTGTCGGCTCGGGAGAGGCTTGGTGAGAATATCAGCCGGTTGTTCTTCAGTGGGTACATA